>NC_034410.1:18803726-18935286 GCF_002078875.1 Numida meleagris | reverse complement strand
AGGGGCGCCGCGCCGCCCCGCCTCGGCACTGCCCGCCTCTGCTCCGCCGCGGGGCTCGGCTCTGCCCGGCTTCACGCCAATGGTCCAGAGCGACATGGCCAAATCGCCTCCCAGCCCGGCGCAGGAGGTGCCGATGGAGCTGCTGGACAACCCCCTGCCCGCGGCGGCAGCGCAGGTAGGGCGGGAACGGCGGGGGCCGGGAGGGGCTGCGGGGTGCGGCCGGGGCGCGGCCCTCGGCTTGATCTCCGCGCTCGGAAAAGTTTGGCACCCGGAGCGCCGCCGTCCCCCGGCCCCGGGGGGGCGCGAGCCGAGAGAAACTGGCTGCTCTGCGGAGGGTGGGTGCGCCCGCGCTTCGCTCGCTGTAAGCGACAGGTCCCGGCCGGCCTCCCCGCCCCGGTAACCTGTTGGTGCCGAGCGGGCGGGGGCGGAGAGGCCGAGCGGGTTCCGAGGCGCTGATGGGCGCTGCGGTAGCGGCGGCGCGGCCGCCTCGGGGCTGTCCGAGCGCTCAGGTGGACGGGCACCGCCAGGGGACGGCGGCGCGGGGCGAGGGCTGCGCTCTGAAAGGTGGTTCCTGTTTAATATAGGAACGTTGCATAATGCCTTCGAGTTTGCAATAGTTGGCTACAAAGACTTTCGGTGCTATTTTTAAACCCAGTCAAAGGGTGGTAAAATCCGATTGCGTGCGTTTTAAATTGCAAACATGCTTGCTCGAGCTCGGAGTTTTTTTCCTTTTGGGGTGGCGGTTTCATTTGCTGCTGCAAAAGCTATCCCTGACGCTTTATGTCCTCTGAGGCAGTCCAGTGCCATCGCAGGAGTGCTGGATTGTCACGGGAAGACGCTGCCCGTCTGGCACAGGAGTCGCTGATTGCTCTGTGGGTGCTGGGAGCAGTGACAGGAGAGCAAAGCCCGGCACTGAAACACAGCCGAGATGGGGCTGAACAAGAGTTTCTTTGGATGTGGATTTGTCTGCAGTCTCTGAGCACAGAGCATATTTTGGCAGAGCCGTATGTTTCACCAGCCTCTCCAGAAGCAGTGGCAAGGAAACTGGTTTCTGACCCTTTTTGTATCTTTTCAGACCTAAGTGCAGAATTGGTGACTGTCAAATCATGACACATTGCTACTTCGGGTACTGCGGGTCAAACACTGATCAAAAACCTGATTTTCACCCTCCTCCCTTCCACTAGTTTTAAAGAACCTCTGTTTAGAGAGGTAGGTAGTTTGCCAACACCTACATTATCTGTGATTCAGGTAATGTAATTCTATTTTATAGAATTGGTTTCTGAACACCTAAAGCCAAAAATCCAATTTCTAAGATAGTGGTGACGCAGCTTTTTGGGTGAGTGAATAATTCTCAGTTTTCAGAACCAGACTCTGTCAGGCAAGACGAGAATCACATCTTCTTCATACATACATACCCAAGTCCTACATAAACCTTTGTTATGGAAGAAATAAGATTATGGGAACAAAAGAGCCCTTTGGCTGAACAATAATGTTCACCTCATTCCTTAGCATGCTCTGCACTGAGAGACAATTATTCTGATCCGGGTTTTTGCTCCATTAACACAATTTCCAGAAAATCAATACGGTAAGATCTTGCTGCTTTAGAAAACACTCACAGCGAGAAGGAGAAGCTTAATGACAGCAAGCAAATGATCAAGTAGATTGCTGACAGGTCCTCCAGCTATGCCCACCACCATCTTTTTCATTGAGGTACTTGAGTATCAGTCCTTGAAACATTTCATGCCAAGTAATGCGTCAGGAAGGAAAAAACCATGCGAGCTTATGGAGTGATATCACTCCTCAAAGTATTCTCTCTGAAGTGCTACTTCTGGTAATTATGATTAAGCAAAATATAATTGAAAAGCCTCTGTATACTTGTAGCAAGCCTCAGGATTTCTCTTATCCAAGAATTTTACTTTTGCGAAGCTGCGGGTTTCTTTTAATCTGGCTGTACATCACGGTTGATACCTTGGATTGTGCCCGGCCATCAATTTTGGCCAAACTCGTCACTGCTTGGCAGAGGCGTGAATGCAGTTAACACTCTGGAGGCAATTTCTCTTAAAAGTTTATTAAATGCGTGAACTGTTCCTAGATAGTCCCTGCATATAATCTATTTCTTGTTTTTATAGTGTTTTTTTCTAGCATGATCTGCAAAAGGAACAAAATCCCTGCAGGTGTTGATCCTGGCAATGGTGCTGTGCTCTCCCTGGGAAGTTCTTTGCAACGGGGGAAAGTGTTCACGTTGTTTCTGTATTACCTAGAACACTGTGGCTTTTAGGTCTGTGTTACTCTATGTATGTAGTTCTGGGTGCTCACTGTGATCCCAGTCAAGGCAGGGCTTGTGGTGTGCTTTTAGCTCTCTGATTTTGTCAGGTGTGTGCATGTGCTGATAGTGACACTATTCACTGTGCTTGCGTCTGTGTCACTGCAAAGTATCAGTTTTAGGTGTCCCCCTTTTATAATAAACTCAGCACATGATTTTCAGAAATAATGAAACAAGCAAACTGTTGAACCGTATTTGTGGTTGATTATCAGTATCTGCTTTTTCAAAAAAATCAACTTCATTACCATTTCAAAGTCTTTCTTTCAAGAACCTCTCAGATCTAGAAATCTGAATTAGAATATTCAAATAAATCATTTTTATTAACACAGATGCTATGGCAATTTATATATAACATATTAGAACAGGGCATGTTAATGCCTTTCTGGTAGTTCCTGGTCCCTCTTCTCTTTGCCTTCCCCCTCATTTAATTTTTTTTCTGATCCCGCTTCAAAGTCCATCAATTCCCAGGAATCACGAGATGTAATTTCTGTTTTCTCATCCCACGACTTCCCGGGCTGTGCTGTAGGAACAGCCTTTGCACTCAGGTCAGTAAATTATGTGGGATATTTCTGAGACAATGTAATGAAGCCTCTTAGCAGGCAACTGCAGGCTACCTTGTCGAAGGAGGAGGCATTGTGCCCTGGATGAATTCTTGCCTATTCCCCATTATCATTTTCCTCCTGTTCTTTTCCTTGCCTTCTTATCTATCATCTGCCAGTGCAGGTTCGAACAGCCTGACACATTTAAAATGAAAACAGTTCCCTTCTTAACTGTTTTCTCCAGCTCCTTTGCTTGCATTTAGATTTCCTCTGTGGCCCGGTACTGTTCCGTGCTCCCCCCTCCTGGCCCAAAGGCTGCTGGGGTGGCTCTTGGCCTGGGCAGGGGCTACCCACTGCTCGGGGTGCAGCGCTGCAGGTGAACTGCAGGCGTGGGGCAGGGACGGGTGGCCTCAGTTCTCATTCTGTATTGACCGTGACTGATGCTTACGGGAATTTTGGAGCTATATGTATGTTGGTGATTCCAGAATATCAGTGCGGTTGTGGGCCCTGCCCTTCCCAGATTTCTAGCTGTCTTTTCATCTGCATGGCACCATTCCCTCCCGCCTGTTCAGTGGTGATGAGGGCTGAAGGGAACGGCGATATATTCCCTGCGGATTAATCACACTGCCCTCTGCTGCTCTGTTTCAGCTAAGCTGATTTATCAGAACGCACACTGTTTACCAATTCTTCAAGTGAGCATTTTGCAACAGTGTATTTCTCCAGACTAACTAGAGGGAATACTTTGTAGGTGACAAACAAACACAAACACAATTTGTATCCCTTTGCGAACTCACGGATTCACAGGAGCCATTCCCAATGGAGACATGGAAGGCTTTACTCTTTTCCCGCAGCATCCCTGCAAGCCAGATGCAAGGATGCAGGAGCAGGAGTACACACAAATAAAGAAGAGAAGAAATCAAACTAATTCATTGGGCTTTTCATGGTCCTGGGCCAGATGTAGCATTTTCTCTTCTGATGTGGTAACCTCCTTCCAGCATTGCACACTCCTTGCTGACAAAAATACATTTTAATAGTCTTTGACTAGAGAAAGCCCTTCAAGTTTCGGCTGTTACTTTTCTGATAATCTTCCTCTGCTTTTAGGGTTTGTTTTGCATTGTCCTAAATTCACCAGCAACGGGTAAAGATGTTGCATGGTCATCTCTTCCAGAGACTTTTCTTGCACATCATCAGCATCTGTGGGCTGTAGTTACTGTTTTTATTTTTTTTTTCTTAATGTTTTCCTAGACTGTAAAATTTCTGTGAAGCAATTTAGAAGCTTCACTCCTAAATTCTTCGGGTGTTAGCCATCTTCTAGAGGTGACCTCTGTTTTTGTCTGGTTTTGTCTCTAGGTTTATAATTTTGAACTGCTGTGGATGAAAAGTTCCCATACACTTCCAAGCTTGGCTTCTCTGGAGTCTCAGTTCCTTTTGTTCTGCTTCTTTTTCTGAGTTATTTTCTGCACCAGGACAGAAGAGTTTCAAAATAACACAATGCAACCCAAATCAGCCTTCCTGCCCTGCAGGGCAGAGGGAACCTTTTCATAGGCAGCTGCTCTTCCTGCAAGTCTTGTGCCAAGACAGGTCTCTTGCTGTTTGCTTGTGTAAAAGAAATAAAGAAACTTGTGGGGAGGAGAAGGCACATAGCCTGCAACTGCAGTGTCTGATTCTAAAGGCTGTGGGAGGCATGGTTGGGTTTGGGCATAGGCCTCAGCACCTGCTGATGGTATGTGCTCTGTTAGGAGTAGACGTTGTCAGTGGTGTAATGGGGAGATGGACAGCAGAGTTTGACCAACGCGGTGTCCTGGCGCACTGGAGAAGAGGAGAGCAGGTCAGGTCACCCACCTGTTGTCTGCTGAAGTGGAAACTGCTGGGTGCTCTGACCTGGGACCCCAGTGGGAGTGTGGGAGCACAGGGAGCTGGCTCAGAAGTGCAGAAACTGGTGAGAACTGGGCTATTTTTTGTGGCAGCACCAGAAAGACTTTATCGCAGGCCAGCAAAAAGGAGCACCAAGGATTTCTCAGTAGAAGTGGTTTCTTTTTTGTGGGAGAAAAAGAGATGATTGTCAAATATTTATTTTTGGATGATGTATGCAAGTTTGCATAAGTAATTTCATTTCTGTTTTGTTGTTGTTGATTGGTTGGCTGAGTACTAGATTTTAAAGAAGAGCTGTTGAATGGACTTAGCAGCCTCAGCATTTTAACTTGTGCGAACTTGGTGTGAACTTGGTGACTATGGAGAGCCTCACTTTGATAGGATTTCTCGAGGAATCTGTGGTCTTTTCTGAATTGCCATTGTTGCAAGTGGTGTTTGTTTGAAGAAATCCAGGTTTTAACACCTAACTTTGGGATTCTTCTTTGCTATGGGAACATGAGTCTGTGCTCTGTAGGCAGCTTCCTCACTGAGAGTGTGTCACGGGTCCAAGTACCTGCCACAGGGCAATGTAGGGTGACCTGAAACCCCAGTTCTGGGATCAAGGCCGGCCAGAACACATTGCTGTGTCCATCATTGCTCTGTTTCCTCCATTCCCATGGTGCGATGGAGCTGGGGAGACCTGGGAAGCTCAGTACCAAGGCCTTTTTCTTTACATTTTAGTATTCTTTTGATCCTTGTAACTGGTCATTTGTTCATTTGAAGTCATGTAAGCTTCATTCCAGCTCTGAATTTTTATTTTCTGTTTTTGTTGTTGTTGTTGTTTGTTTGCTTATTTGGTTTTTTTTTTCCTCCCTGGTTTCTTCCTTACATCATTTTCCATTTCAAGAATTTAATCCATTTCACCACCTTTATGCCTGATACTTCTGCTCCTTTTACTCTTTGAGTAGGTCCAGCAGAGGGATCCTTTCCATAGGTGGCTGCTGTTTTCTGAGTTTATCTTTGCCATTAGCCATGGTATCAGTCTTGGTATCAGATGGCTGATGCTATTTTATCTGTTATAATTAGTAGAGACTCAGGCTTACCGTATGTCTATTTCTCTTTGGTATAAAATATCACGGGAGTGGTTGGTAGTGAAGGCTTTTTTTCAGACTTAAATTGTAGATCAGTTCCCTGGCTGTGGATAGGCGTCCATCTGAAATGCTTTATCCACCTTTTCCAGATGATAGGATTTTGATACAATGATAAAACATGCCTTCTTCTCGTTATATGTGTTAGAGGATTAAATGTTACAGATAGGTGCCTTTCATATCTTGAGGCAGAACCTCATTAAAATTGGAGGGTTTCACTGGGCAACGTTAATTTCATCTGTTTGCAATGACTTGAGGTAGCTGTATATGAAACCGTTAATTACTAGGAAACTGCTGTTCATGCCTCTAATGCTTCGTGTGATTCCCATATTTTGTTTGATTACATGGTCTGAACAAAGGTTGCACAATGTACTTGCACATCAGGGCTGGAAAACAGAGTCATCCTTTGCTTTGTTAAGTCTCTCTTGATGAACTGTTCTTTACAAGATTACTCTGGTAGATTTTTTTTAGGGCTTCACATAGGCTACCAGGTATTTTAAGAATCTGTAGAACGTAAATGTGTGTGGTTGTGTTTCTTGTCTCTGGCAACCCCACTGATTTTAAAAGAACTTCACGTCTGACCAATAAACCGAGCTACAGTTTTGATCTTGTAAACACTTACATGTATACAGATCTTTATTTGTGTAAGGAGTGATGCTGAAATCCAGTGAGAATGTTTCCTCCAGCAAATTTATATAAACAGACTTATTGTCAAGACTGGAACCTGTTCTTTTAAAATGAACTGGATTGAGTTATGGTATAGGATGGGTTTAGGGTGGTTCTGGTGGGTAGGATTACTTTGTTTAAGGAAGGTGCCACAGGTTGCTGCTTTTGCTGGCCAATGCTCGCACGTTGTGATTCAGCCCTTTATTTTTAGCTACATAATTACAGCCAACTGCTGAACAGAACATAGACAGCTGATTTTCATACAGAAATTTCAATAACATGCTAGGTTCCTTTTATTTATTTATTTTTTTCCCCAGAATTGCATGTATCTGGTAGATTATGATTATTTTTTCTTTTGGAACAAAGTTCTTGATCTTGCATGAAGCTCTTATGGAAAAAAAATACATTAAAAAAGCAAAACATAATGAATATGACAGGATGAGTATTCATGGTTCTTCACATGACAGAGACACTTAATCATTTTTTGAAATCTGTTTGTTTGTGGAAGTCTTATCACATGCTTAGAACAAAGTTTCCAACATTTCTGGCTGTGGGAATAGTCTTGGAAGGCATAGAAGACAAATGTAGTCCCAGATTGGTATCCTTTAAAATAACAAGAACAACCATCAAATCAGACTTTTCTCACATGCCAAAATTGTCCTCCCTTTCCTCCAGCTCAGAGTCAGTCCATGCAGGAAAGCAGCTGTACCGCGGGCCTCCCTGCAGCCTGCCATCCTGTCCGACATGTCCTATGTGCAAAGTTGGCGTGCAGCTGGTGCCCTTGAAGAGTTTTCTATTATATAAGACTGGAACAAAAATGTGCAGGCTACTGTGCACGAAAAACAAAACAATAAAAAAAAACAGTGACTAAAAAATCAAGATGAGCATTTGTTTGAGGTGGATTTGGGCTGTGATGTTGCATAAAATGAAGGCTTTTAGTTGTTGCTATGCAGGTAGAGAAGCAGTTTGTCTCTCTGCTTGCAATGCTTTTTTATTATGGTCTTGTTTATTTTGTCCTCGTAAATCTGGATACTGTTCCTATTTTGCTTTTGCGATAATTTTTGCCTTATAAAACTGAATAAATGATTCTATAAGTAAATATTAAAGGAACTGGTTACAAATACAGAAATGTGATTGTGGAAGAGAATATATGTTCATTGTTCCAGTATCTTCTCAGGGATTACACAGTATTATAGTGTACATTACTTATGAAATTGCCTAGATACTCTGATCTTTATGTAGATTCCTTATACTCTTGAGCTACTATGTGAATACTTGGAATCTTTTTTTTTTTTTTTGTAAATACATTTTTGAATCCTTCCACAAAAATGGAGAAAAGATGCTCAGAATGTTGACTGATAACTGTGCCACCGAAGTTGCTTCAGCGATAGCTATTGTTAAAAACTGGTAAATTTTGATGTAAAAAAAAAAAAAAATTGTTGTCTTATTTAAACATCATCAATGTCAAAGATAATTTGTATATATTGTATGTAACCTTAATATTCTATCTTATGTGGAAAAAAAGATGTTTTGCAAAGAACTGTCTAATCTCAAAAGAACTGGAAAATTTCTTCAATAATTTACTAGCAATAGCGCTTCCAATCTACTCTTTTTTCTTATTACCAAAGATTCCTTTTAGAAATACAACCATGTGAAATCATTCTTAGGTCACTTTCCAATTTATGTTTTGTGACTTTCTTGACTCATCAGAAAGTCATGTTTTTATTCCCATGATGTGCACCATGCTAGCATGCTTGGGTGTTTTTATTTATTTATTTATTTTTGTTTGGTATAGTTCTGCTTTAAGCAACACGTTGTTAGTACCAGTTCTTGTTCAGTTAAGTTTTCACAAACTCCCAGAAGAGCTGAGGTTGGCAGGGCGCTCAGGATCCATGTGGCCCAACCCCTGCTCCAGCAGGGACACCAGAGCAGGTGCCCAGGGCCATGTACGGGTGGCTTCTGAAGATCTCCAAGGAGACTCCACAATCATATTAATTTGGCAAAATATCTTTGCCATAAATCCACATTTTGGGGGAAGATTGTTTCTCTTAAGTCACTGTTAGTTCAGCGATGTAACAAATCATTTTGCTGAGAATCAGTATCAGGCTGGCAGATCTATTGTTACTTGAGTCATTCTTTTTAAAATACTGGTGTAATGCTGGAGTTCAAGCAGAGCTCTGAAGTCCCCCAGAGTCAACATTAGTGGTCCAGATACAGCCTGAGGTTGTTCTGCTGCATCTCTCGGAGGCAAGCTATATGCATCTGTTGATTTGAAAAATGATCTTACTTAGCAGTGGCTATTTGTCATCCCCCCCTATTACTTTTAGTCTCCGATGTATTCTGATTGTTAGCTAAGAGTCGAAGCTCAGGTTTTGAAGTCATGATCAGAAGATGTTTCCAGCATGAAATTTTAACTCTGCCTCTGAGCTTGTGCATGAGCCTGTTCTTTCCTGCTATGAAAGCTGGTGGGACTCGTGCCCAGAGCTCCGTCTGGTGCTCTGCACATTGCCTGAACCCAGGGAGGGACACACTTGGTGCACCCAGACAAGGTTTCATCCTGAGGTTTGCTGTCTGCACTGTAACACATTCGCAAGCTGATTTTCCAATGCACTGATCACAGTTTTCTCACTGTCCCTAACCTCAGGACCAACAGCAGCTTATGGCCAAAGATGGCGGAATGATGTGGATGCATGGACTGAGAGTTTCAGAAAATAATAATGGATAAATAGTATAATTACTTCGTGTAATGTAGTGAGGTATTAGCACACTAGCACACTTGCTAATAAGCAAGGCTTTTAAATATTATTTTTAGTGGTATGCTTTAAATAAATTCATGGAACTTCTGTAAGGGAGTTTTCACTCTTGGGAAAAGGACAGTGAAATAGTCTGGGGGAAGCTATGATACAAATCACTGGAAATTCAGCATGTAGGTGAGAGTGGCTGCTGTAGTTTTTCCTTTTTTTTTTTTTTTTTCCCTGACTTATTGTGGAACTTTAAAGTTCAGTGATGAATGCAAGATTGGAGCTAAGATTAGGAATAGGCCAAGGCAGACATTGGAAGTTAAGAGAGAGACCCTGCTTATTACTGAGACCTGTGGGAGGTATTTAAAGACAGGAGGTGTGAGCCAGAGAGATAGATTAGTAAAGTGACCTTTAAAGCGGGGTGATGAGCGACAAAAAATTACATTTATCAGTCTCAAGGAAAATAATATTTGAAGTTGTCAAGACATGGTTTTAATGCAAGTTTAGATGAACTTTAGAAATAAGACTAGGTATAAAGGGCTGTATCCTAATGTAGTTGCACAGAACAAATATGCAAGATTCTGCTGTATCTGGAAGGGTTTGAGGTGGTGTCACAACATAGTTTATAGTCATCCCCCCGAAAGTGGTTGCAGATAACATGGTTTTGAATTCTCACGTTTTTTGAAATTTATTTTACAGTATTTATTGATGGTTTGTGTTCATCTCAGAGAACAAATACTTTTTTTTTTGTGGAGGTGGTCATTTGCTGTATTTCTAGAACATAGTTTAATCATTTTTACTTGCTTTCTCCTTTTGTCTTTTTGATTTCCTGACAGATTCAAATGATGCCTTTTTAGTTATAAGTATCCTTCCAGTTTCATATTTAGTTCTTCTTTATCTATTTTGCTACTTTTCCTTAATTTAACTTCCTTTTTTTTTTTTATATTGTTGTTTTTATGTTTACCCTCGGTTGTGAGATTCCATCTGAATCAAGAAGCTGTTGGTCACTGTTTGCTGTTCCCTCAGCTGACTTGGCTCACAGCTGTGACGTGCTGGAGGCTGACCCCACTATTGCTCATCCTAGCTTGTGCATTTAGGCGAGCTGCAAAACAAGCTGCACTTTTTAATCATTTTGACTTGTGTGAATAATACAACTATACAGGTTTATAAATGCTTCTCCAAACCTGAATGTGAAAAAATAAACATTCAAGGCTCAATTGGCCAATCTATCTTTGTTAGTGAGCACTTATGTGCATAGCCCCATCAGTTACTTATTGAACATTGCTTATCAATTGGCACAAAGCTGATCGCCTGAAGCTCTGCTGGCCTAGTAGGCACTGGTGAAGCTTGTGCTGAGACAAGTCTGTGCCACACAAACTAATGCTGCATCCCTAATATGCTTTTCTTTTCTTTTAACAGTCTTACGGTAAAGGGGCAAGAAGAAAAAATCGCTTTAAAGGATCAGATGGAAGTACATCTTCTGACACTACCTCTAATAGTTTTGTACGCCAGGTATGTGGTATTCAGCTTTAAACTCTGGAGGACTTGTTGGTGTTAATGTTCAAATAATTTTCCTTTATAAATTGTCAAATCAAAGAGTGATACTGTAGCCTGAGGATTAGTACAATTTTCTACCAAGACAGGGAAAAATACTTGGTTGCTATTGTTTTGATCTTGGCAGAAAAGTACTTTTTCATTTCCTCTTCATTTCCATGTATAGTAGTTTTCATTATTTTTGTTTCTGTAGTGCTGTCAGGTGATTGAAGCCGGAGGAGAAGGTGGAGTCTGATGACAGTGCCTAAAGTGGCAAAATTTGGGAGAGAGCATCAAAACCTACTAGTCCTGGGGATTTCCTGCTTAAAATAGTGCTGTGCGAGGCAGTGCTCACTGCTATGCCTTCCTCTCAGCATTATTTAAAGGCATGGATTTGAGGGAAAATTCCTGGCAGCACTGTGCTCATCAAACAAATGCTTAAAGGCCTGGAAAAGCTGAAGGGGTGCTGCAGGGTCCCATAGCCCATTCCTGTGCATGTGTATTTGGGATCCCTTCTTACATGGAGCCTCATAGGTATTCTAGACACAGCTGGTTGTTTGAAGAACAGCTTGATCTGGTCAAAAGAGGTAATGAAGAACATGGTGAAGGGTTTTTGGCTACAGACCAAAGACAACGAGTTTCTGTGTGCTTACGGTGGAGAACAACCCAGAGAGTATGAAGGGTGCTTAGAGCTGTACTCTGACTGCACCTATCCAAAGAGCCAGAAATACACTTGTTTGCGCCCCGCTGATTTAAGCTGCAGCATTACAAATGCAGGCTTGTCAACCTTTGTTTTTTTTTTTTTTTTTTTTTTTTTTTTAAGTTTTTCTGGAACTCAGGAGGTTTAATTGCAGAGCTTTTGGTTTTACTATAAGGAAGCGCCCATCTTCCCTCTCATCCATCTTGTCTTGCATGTGTCTCAGTCTCAAACCATTCAATGACTCCATTGCTGTTGCATTAGATGTTTCAGTATGCACCCTCTGTTTGCAAAAAATCTTCTGCTTTGTCCTGCTGTGAACATGCTAGCAGGTTTTGTGATAGGCCATGGATTTGAGAGACATATATCGTCTGTGCGATATAGGCGTGAAATATTACTTGATCATGAGAGTTTGTCAGTGGCAGTGAACAAGATGAAGGTGAAACCTTGGATCAGTAAATCACTAATTTATGGCATTTTGTCCTGTTTAAAAATACTCTGAAAAAAAAAAGGCAATCTAGTGTTTGGGAGTTGCAACAGATCTCTCTGTCCCAAGAATTCTTTGTAAAGAATCTATGTTGCTGTTTTTCTTAGCTCCTCATGGGTGTCGAGCTCAGCTTGGAACATTTTTAGCAGAGTAGAGTAAGAGTGTTTATTTTATAACAGCTACACACAGCTCTTTGACTTTCTTGTTTACTTAAGACTAATTTCAGATCTCATTTAAGTATCTCTTCTTGGTATCATTCATAGGAGCAGGGCAAGGAGGATGGATCTTCAAACTCCACATAAACGCTGAGTTGGATTCCCGTAGTCAATGGAGATCTGACTGATTATAGAATGTGGGGAATGGTTCATCAAAATCTTGAAAACAGACTTATAAATCAGGGTAGGTGAGCTATAGTCTAAAGGAGTCTGTATAATTTCCGGGGCTGTGAAGGGAACACAGGCCACAAATACCTCGAGTGCAGATTTTTACCAAGGAGATGTATATCATTCTCTAAGTCTAATTTTAGTAGTTACACAAGTGATACAATACAAATGACTGAAGAGGGGGGAATTGAGCTGCAGGGAAAAATCAGAGATTTAAGAGATTGCTGAAGCAAAGCTCTATTTTTATATGATATTGCCAGTGAAAATAATGAAGAGATGTTAATGGATAAATATGTTATATAGCGCTGTCCAAAAATAAAAATAAAAAATAAAAATCACACAACTTTCCTAGTAAATCATGTACAGTTAGAGTTTGAGTTGTAGCAGATGCATAGAAGTGCCTCTTCACAGTTGCTTCTAGGAGACCTTAGACTGCATCTTCAGCAGGCTTACCTGTCCTGATCCTCCTGAGACTGCTTACTCTTCTCTTATGCTAATGAAGATATGCCCCATATCTTCAGAATATGCAGAATGGGTGCAGTGGCTTTTTGCTGGCTCAGCTGCTCTGCCCTTCCCTCGCTGCTGCATATTGCCTTCTCTGCATCTCCGTCTTGGAGGATGTTTTACACAGTATAAATGAACTGAATTTTTCCTCCATAACCATTTATTTACAGGAGAAAAAATTAGTCCAAGAATTTGATGAAATGGATGAGTGCAGCAGACAAGTAAAGTGGACAAATTAATCCAAAACCAGTAGAACCAAGGATTTATTATATTCTATTGTTACCTTAAAACTGGAAAGTCAGTTTTGGCTTGGTGAGAAGTTTGTAGGTTTGTTGGCAGTGATTGTGATCCGCACATGGGATACAAACAATCTGTTTGTTTCAGCAGTGCTCATGGTGTCTCCTGATGCTCTTTTTACCCCTTGACTTCTTTCCTTTCGTCTTGCTTCCTCTCATATTTACTTCTGAATTTATCCTGCAACTTCCATATGCACCTCTACAAATACTCCCATCAATGCGCAAGAATGATTCCTGGAGTTGTCCTGAGCATTTATTACTAAAAGCTGACTATGTTCCTCATAAACAAGAAAGAATGTCTGAAAAGTGCTTTTGAGTCATCTGCAGCTGACCTGTAAGAGAAAACAAGTATGTCTAGTCCTGAAAACGTGTAAGAGCAACGTAGTAGAGATACTGTGCAAGAGCAAGTTGGAAATAGGATTCAGTCATTTTAACCCATGGAGGCACTGGTCATTTGAGCTAAAGCTACTGCGGGAGTAGGCGGTCAGTGTCTATTACTTGCATTGACAAAGCTTTATTGTGTTTGCGTTTTACCATTTCCTTAAGGACACATGTACCTCTGGCTCCGGTATGTTCCTGGCATGTTTCCTGCAGTGCATACCAAATGCTACAGTAGTAAAAACAATGCCAGCTTAGTTTTGTTTGAATGAGAGAGAACAAAGTAATATTTTATTCAAATTGCTTGAAAATTGCTGCTGTTGTATAAGGATGATGAAATGCACTCTGCACGACCCTGTGCACAACGATCTTTTCCATTTGAATTTGTTTTTCAGAGTAATGAAAATGAGTAGAGCCATTTATCCAATGTTGTTACCCATACGTATAAAAGAAGCATTAAACTGAAGCAAGAACAATTTTATACACATATATAAAATAAAAGTTTTAAAGCAATTCTTTTCAATGCAGTTAAATCTCATCTGTACTATGAACTTTATGGATTTTTATTTCTTATTTCATTTTCGCTTATGATACCGAAAACCTATAAGGTTTTAGGAGAATGCTTAGGATCATATTCCTATCTGTTGATTTTTTTTTTTTTTTTTTAGAATTGTTTGTTTCATTTTGTCTCCAGAGTATTATTTATGATGTTGGAGCATTAGAAAATAACATCTTGGACTTCCTTCCATTTGTGAGCTGTTCCTGCTTGACTTTTCAACAGCTGGAGAAGGAAGAATTTTTTTTCCCTGTGTTGTGAACCCATATTAGCAATTAAGCAGTGCATTTGGGAATGAGAAACACACCACGCTTTAATCGGCTTCTAGCTAACTTTAATCAGTTGTCTTTAGGGAGCTAAAGAACGTTGTGTTTTCACCATCTTCTCTGAGGTTTGGAGTGATAAGCAGCTTGTTCTTGGGGTTAGCTATGAAAGACTGAATTGGATCTGATCTGTACTCTCTGCCATTTTGACTGATGCATGGTAATGATTTTGTTCCCAAGGGTTTTTCAAAATACCCATCAAACAAAATATTTTGCAGACAACACTGTGGCACTTCCCAGCAACATTATTTTAAGCAATTGCATGTTCTGATAGCATTACGTATTTTGTGCTTGCACTTCTGGACCTGTCTTTGTCAAGGTTTTATTTTAAATCCTAATGATTAATCACAGAGGCAGTCTAAGTTGTTGGATTTCTGTGTATCCCAAAGACAGATTAGGTTGTGAAATAGACTGTGTGCTACAGACATGCTTACTGAAATATTTAAGGTTTTATAAATCTGTGGGGTTTTTTCTGCCTCTAAATGTTGGCTTGATGCCTGTTACACTGTGTTCACTCAAAAACACAGCTATAAATAATTATGTAGGGAATTCATTATTCTGCTACTTTCCTCTAAGGACATTTGCCTAGCTGTGTAATTACCTATTGAATTTTATGAATGGTAAAACTAAGATTTGCACTAAAAATCTATTTGAAAATATTGACTTAGTTGTGTTCGTAAACAAGCCTCTTAGCCTTGAGTTCACCAGAGAACTGGGCCATGTCAGAAATGTATTCTTGTACTTTTAATTGATTTTCTTCAACATATATAGCTTAACTTTGATTTACCTTTTTGTGAGGGGACAAGCTGCTGTGTTTGGATCCTACACGCAGGCTGCCAGTCTGTGCACTTGCAGGCTGAGCCACAGAGGTCTGTTGCGCAGCACAGGAACAGGCACTGGCTTTGGTCTTAGTACCCAGCACTAACATCTTCTGCTAAAAACTGCCTCTGCTTTCTCTGCTGGGACTGTTCTGGCTTCTTGAAGACTGTGTGCAAACAAGATTGTGGCCAGCCAAATTATCTAAATTAAAAAAGAAAAGGCTCTTTTATAATTAAATATATTCTTACAGTCTTTTTGTGCCTCTAATTACGAGATGTGTTTGGCTTGCAGAGAGAAAAGGAGCTTTTCAGGCTTGCGTTTAGCTTATAAATGTAATAAAACAATCTGTGTCAAAGTTCTGGAGATATTGTTCAAACACTGAACAACACAAAACACAAAAATATATACCTAGTGTTCTGCTTAATTTTACCATCTTTTATTTATGAAGTTAATGTCTGGACATATTTTCTAGGATTCTTCTTGTCTTTGTTCTAATTTGTACTGATTTCACTGAAAGCAGCGCCAGCGATGCCTGTGGATACGTGCTATGACATCTGTTTATTTGAAACAGATTAAAATCTTTGTTTTGTGGGTTTCTAATTGGATGGAATTCTCGAATCATATGGTTTTTACTGTGAAATACAAGTCTTGAAGGGAATATATTTTACTTGGATAAAGCTGCCTAGAGTTGAGGTTTGTATACAGAGTGTGATTTCGGTATGGCTTTGTTCTCTCGGCAGTAGTGGGAGTTGCCAAGCTTTGCTGTTAAGGCCAACGAGTGACCATAAATCACAGTCAGGCAGTGGAGTTTCAGGGTTATGTGCTTTTTGTATCAAGAAATATTAATCAGTCTTTAGTCAAATCCAGTGTGTCTCTGTTTATTATGATACAAAGTGAAATAATGTCTCTAGAAGTAGTGCTAGAATAGGAAAGAGAGGTTTTTTTTTTTAATGTATTTCTTGTCGTATGAAGTATACCGAGTTGATAAAAGAAGAGTGGGTGAAGCATTTAGAGCAATATAGGGATTCATAAGAATATTTCAGATTGGCAGTTGATTTAGAGTTTCATTCATGGCTGATACCTCAGTTAGCTAGATAGGGAGAGGTAGAAGGAAAAGATTTAGGAAAGGAGTGAATTGGGAGTGGAGTGTGTGACTGGAGGAAGGAAATGGGGAGGGCAGAGAAGGAGACTTTCCATTTTGGTGGCAGTTGTAAAACTGCTCTTCAGCTCTGTGTGCATGGGAAAATCACATTAGGCTCATTGAGCTATACATTTCCTCAACTGTAGTAAGGGTTTGAAAAGTCTCCTTTTTTGGCCTGGAGAGAATAGAACAGATGCCCCTATAAAGCATGGGATTTTGGCATGCGTGACTGGAGGGGAGATGGCTGAGAAAAATTCCTGCAGAAAGGAAGTTCATCTGCGGACTTCAATTCTTTCATGGGCTCTTTTTTGCCTCAGATGGTTACTAAGAATAGAAAGCAAACTGCTGCCATGTGTTTAAAAAAAAACAACACACCAAAAACCCAACAAAAAACCTACACCCTCTAACTAAAACGAACAGGCAAAGCATCATTAAAACTCTTCTTATACATCTGTTTACTCTTTCCATGCTTCTTGTAGCAGGGCATGAGAATATTATAGGGGAGAACAACTAAATATAATACTTATTAAAAACTGAAGGCTGCCTCCTTCTAGCCTTGAGCTGGTGTGCGATGTTACTTTCAGTACAGCTGAAGTCTACTCAGCCTTTCCAAGCAGCAGAGGGAATTATGACATTTTGAAGATGGGGCCCATATTTGATGGCTGCTGAGGTGACTGCCAGAGCTTCTTGCGAGATGGCTGATGTGGGCAGTGGGTGTTCAGAGGTATTTGACAGGACACACACGGCCTACTCTGAGAGGATTGGAAGCTGCAGGCCCTGAGGTGGTGGTGGCAGCTGTGTAGGTGGTGGCTGTTGGAATTTCTCTGGCATCTGTGCCTTTGCTGCCTTCTCACATGTGTGTCCCAGTTCTGTTCTCCTTTGGGCATACCAGAGAGTGGAGAAATGTATTTTTTTAATTGTCTGCTCAGACAGCACCCAGGTTTACTAGTGTCACATGCATCCCTTTGTCATTTGAAGGCTGCAACAGGACTTTTGTGTCCCAGAGCCCTGAGGAACTCCTGCAGGTGACAGGTGACTCTGGGCCATGGAGGTGGAGCGCGGGCTCAGCTCATCTGGCAGATGTGAGGTGTTTCAGGCAGTTAGGCAAACTGGTGGAGAGTTGCACCATCTTTGCAGCTTTGCTGAATGTACCATTGGAGACTTCTATTTTACTGCATGGTATAAGGATTGAGTGGAAAGGCTGGAGCATAACAGTGTGTTTTTAAGGTATTTTCTTTGGCCAAATGTCCTCATCGCTGGTGGTTGCTCTCTGGCAGTCTCTCTCTTTAAGTTTTATGTTAAGCAGTATGCTTTCATGACCTTCCGGCTGCTCTGAGAACCTCCATGCCTCTCTTTCTTGGTGTGTTGGATGCAGCATAGCAGCAGCTTTGAGAGAAAGGCTATACAGTTGTAAAGAGTTAAATCAAAATTAGAAATAGGATTGAACAAGAATCAAGTGGTTTGTTTTATTTTGTTCCCTGCTTATCCCAGGAAATTCATTGTGGTTTCTTGTTCTCATGTGCAGCATTGTCTAACTTGAAATACTAATTTTGAACATTGTGGTGAGATATAAGGCTCTTTTATATGCTAACATAGATGTCTTCTAGCTGTATTAAGCACAGACTTAAAAGATATCTGCAGTGGGAGAAGTTTTCCACTGCATATGTTTAATTGTACCTTATACAAAACCTGTCCAAAAATAATTTATGATGTTTAATGCAATATTTTGACATTTTCTTACAGGCCTACTTAGCTGGAGTAGATTTGATTTGGGATTGTTTTTCAGATTTTTCTTTTTTAAATGGAGCACTCCACTGTAAACAGTACTTTTTCATCAGTGTGTTGGTTTTTCTTTTGGAAAGAAAGATATTTTAAGTCATTTTTAAAATTCAAGTTCATAATTATATGTAAATATGCGGTAAACGTAGCTGCTGACTTAATTCTTTTTACAGAAAAGTAACTTGGAAATCATTTTTGTCATTTTAAATACCATATTGATTTTCAGGGCTTGTGCTGCATGATTTTGACTGGGAACTAATGTCTGATGCAAGGGAACAGTTTGGTCCTCCCTAAAGCAAATGTCATTTCACACTCCAAAATACAAGCGGTTGCAGGAAGAGATGGAGACTGGTTGGCCACTGTGCAAGCTGCTTCCCATTCCCTCGGTGTTGAGCAGAGTCCTTCCCTTCTCCGTTAGGGCTCAGGCACTGAGGAGAAGCACTCTGCAATTAATCTGAGGGATCCACTGAGGCTTTTATCTTTAACAATACCAGTACATTCCTGCTCAAACTCAGGAACCTTCGTTTCATACGTCACTGATCAGATACATTGCAACATATACAAGTGCAATTTCTGCATAATTTCTCATGGAGTTGCCAGTTTTATGGGCAGTTGCAGCAGAGAACTGTCTTCTCTTGGGCTATTTATTTAGACAGTACTTCCAACACTGATTATATGTTTCTGTAGATTTGAATGTTGTTTTTTTAGTCTGATTTAGTCTTTAGTCTCAGCTTTTTCTTTGCTGGAGTAGTAGCTGCATTAAAAAGCTTTGTGCTCCACTACTGCTAAAGTGAAATGTAAATCTTCAAATGAATTTACAGTAAAGGCTTTTCCTGGGCATTGAATTATGGAGTGCACATCTTTTCTGATAAGCACATAACATTTTAGTTCCCAGATATAATTGGCTTGAAAAATAGTAGGACCTGAAGAAGTCCTAGTTATTACGTAAATCTGGAAAGCTACTCCTCCGTAGTAGTTGATCTTATGGAATATATGAGTTGTTCTGCCTCTGTTCAGATGCATGGTGTTAATTCTAAGTTTCACATAAACTGCTAGCCTGTGTGATAAATGATTGTCATCAGAAGGTTTACCCATAGGACAACAAGGTCTTAGGTAGGAAAGAGAAGTGGTTCTTGCAAATGAATGGGGAGATGAAAGAAAGGGGGATAGGTGAAGCGAAAGGAGAAATATATCTGTATCTGCCTTTTATATCTTTATTCCTATTGCCTCCGGTAGTATTTATGCATTTTAAGTTGTTTTGCAGATTTTAATAGAAGCGTGGCAAGTGTGTACTATTTTTCCAGCAAAATACTAAAGTTATAGTATATATTCAGTAATCTCCCATTACTACATTTCCAAAACCATGTTCTTAGATGCGTACATCTCTGGAAAAACAAATTTTTCTTCGTGTTCCTTCTTTGAGCTTATTTACCTTTCAGGAATACTTTTGAAAATAGTAATGTGTCAAGGAAATGTTTGGTTACAGTAAGAAAAGATTAAAGCTTATTTCAGCCTTGTCCTTGAAACAATTGCAAAAGAAATTGTCTGGGTTATTAACAGTGTAATCAGAAGTCAACTGGTTTTACACATCTCTTCTCAACATCAATTTCAATTTATCCATTATCTGACATGTATACTGAAATGGAAATAAGATATATTTCTAAGGAGGCTTGTCTTGTTACAGTAACAGGTCAAAATAAAATGTTTAAATTTCCCATTCTTACGGGAAATAATGTTTGCTCAAACTCCATCAGCAGTTACGAGCTATCAAAAGGTAAAATTTGTAAAATCTTTATGTTCATGTTATTATCCAAGGAAACTGAACAGCATTTAAAATGCTGTTACCAAAAGAACAGCACAAAGGCACAGTGATAGATTTGACCAACTCTAATGTTGGAATACTTTGCAATCTGAACGTAGAAAATGAGTTATCACCTTACATAATAAATAAGTGTGGTGTTGAGATAAAGCCCCCAAATCAGATGAGGCAGTCAAGAAGAAGAGAGACAGCTTTGGTCTGAGGCCTAGGAAGCTGTGATTCATTGGAGATGGTCTGGAAGAGTTGGCAGTGTGCTCTGTGCTTTTTTGGGGAAATGACTTAACTCATGAAGGCTTAAGATTTTTCTAATCTTGTTTGATTAATTGCTCATAAGCAAGAGCTACTTAAAACAGTCCTTATATTTTTTACACAATGATCAGCGTACGTGTAGTATTTATTTCTTTTAGAAAGACTGCATGCAATATAAAATAACTTGAATTTGCATTGCTAGCTAAAATATTGTTGTGGATTTGGAAAAGAGAAATTGTTTGAAGGTTATAATGCTGTGTCAGGAGATCAGCAGAAAATTTTGGGAAAGCTTCCCACAGGTATTACTTGAACTTTAAGAGCTCCTGCCCATTAATCAGTAGCACTCAGTTCTTATTTGAACCACCACTTTATCTGCATTTCATTTCTAAATTGCATGCTGTGGTGGTCTCTAAACTGTTCACCTCTGGCTGGACAGGTAAGTTGAATCCAGTCACTCTGCCAGAGACTCCTGATGACAGGCAGTGGAGGTGACCAGTGACTACACCAACCCAACAGCCGCAGCAAAGGATCTTCTCCCTTCCTCCCATTCTGAAGAAAATCTGCTAGTGTCCATTTTATGATGTTGTGATGCTTCTCTTCCTTTACATTTGTTTCTTAAAATCTCTAGTTAAATTAGCTAAATGATTTATTAATGCTTGATTAAAACTTGCATATTGAAAGTTCTCCATTTACGACAAAACATGCTCTTTCATAAACTGAGATGATTAACTGTCTGAGATCAAGTCCCTTGACTAATGTGTTTTTGTCCTAGTGTAACAGTGGCATTCAATGTGTATGATGAGGTTCAAAGAGACAATTATAAGAAACGGCTTTCTTACCAGAGTAAACTTTTACAGTAAAGTAATTGGGCTGTTTCTATCTTTCCTTCAAAGTACCTTCTCTTCAGTAGAAATGAACTGCAGGTTCTCTTATAATGTCCATGCTTTTTGCAGAGAAATATTTGAACCTTGCTAATCTGTCACATCTATTGAATTTCAAAGAGTTTTCAATATTTCTTCAAGAACGTTTGAAGCAATGTATAGATCCTTTTTGATTTATTCCATAACCAGTGTAAAATGTAATGGATTTTCTTTCCCCTAGTTTAATGTATCTGCCTGAATAGCCTCTCAAATAGGCACAGCTATCGTAAATCCCGTAGAAACCCTAGGAACAGTTTCTGTGAGTTGCTCTGTCTTGAAAAAGAGCCAAGAAATGTCATTTTTCTTCCAAGGGGCTGGATTCTTTTATTCCCACTCACAGCTAGGCTCTCTGGTGGCACGCTTGAAAATGAATAATCTAAGCCACAACTTAAAAATTTAACAAAAGGTTGAGAAGCAAAGCATATTCTGTACACTGTCTGTATTACATCTTCTAAATGTCGTTTCCCTTATATGCAAATAATACTCATTAACTATTTACGAGCTACGGCCACATTTCCTGTAAACTCCTGATGACAGATACTCCTCAACTTAGAATAACTTGTTTAAGTTTTGTTAACTGACTGCTCTTGAATGATGGAAAAATAGTTTTTACAATTTTCTGCAAGTCTGTTTGATGTACGCGTCTCATGTTAACTCATGAACTTTTGGTTGTAATGCCTGATTAGTGCTGCGGGCTTCGTGATTGTGGCACTGACCAAGGGTTTCAAGACACTGTGAGGGGCTTTTCTGAGCAGGTGAATGAATGCAGAATTACCTCAAGCCCTTCACGTCAGTTTGAAGATTAATGAGTTATGCTTTTTCCATCAAAATCAATTCCAACAAAGAGATGTACTACCTAATGGTTATCTCAGATATCCTCCTATAGTTGTCTTGTAACCTTAGCAGGCCGCTTTTGTTATTTTATTTCTCGGAACTTGGCAGAGTTTTCTAGAAGGAAGTAGTAATTTTAGAAAAGATGGTAATAATTCCTTTGTTGTCTACAACTTAGCCTTTAGGTCACCATTGCAGAGAATTCCCATCCTTTATTTCTGGCAATCACTTAACTTTCTCTAAATGTCTAGACTGTCATCATCTCAGTTAAGCTGATGTGAGATATAATTATAATAGGCAGCTGATGTACACCCTATTTCGACCCATCATCTTGCATACTTTTTGAAGGGCCCATATCTCAAATATTGATACCATAAATGATTGCACTATGATACTAAGAAAAAGATTTTTAATTTAAACACTTGCTAATTCCAAAGGAATTATAAATGTATAGCATTCAGCTCAGACCAAATATTTGAAACTTTTGGAGACAAATTAAAACTCTATAGTTACATTTATATTTATAAGTCTATAGAACATGGAAACTTCTTCTGAATGTTGGGTCAGTGTACTTCCAAGCAATAGAACTTCTAGAAATTTTACATGCTTTGATTTTTGATCATAAGCATTTTAATTAAAAAGGTTTTTTGGTTCACCAGTCAAACTCTTGGCAGTCTGAAGTATTACTTTTTATTCTTCCAGCAGTGTGAGTGCAACTCTGAATTTACTTAATTTGGCCCCCACTGTATGCCTGAAAGTCAATATGATGAAAACCAATTTAAAACCACTTCAAAATTTGGTACTTAATCTGGTATTCTTCTTTCTGTCAGAAGCTGGCTTTCTGCCTTGGCAAAATTCTTCACATCAGTCTGGAGCTAGATCCTTACACCATACTCAGAAAATCCCTTGGTTTCCTTTGGCATATGATGTGATGCACTTTTTGTTGTGCTACAGTTTGTACTTTCTTTCAAGTCAGAGTCAGTTAAGTCATGGGTGTCTGACCTTTTGGCTTGCCTGGGCTGCGCTGTGTGAAGAGGAATTGTCTTGGGCTGCATATATGTAGGTTGCTCCGAAAGTAGTGCCTCCTATTTATTTTTATGGAAAATGCAATAGCTACAGTGAGCACAGCAACTCTGTTTGATAGTGCAAATTCTCAGCTACAAAACAATATTTTTCAACATAGTCACCACCATTAGCTATGCATTTTTGCCAGTGATGAACATGAGCCTGCATGCTGTGTTTGTCAAAACCTGCATCAGTGGAGGTGACCCACAGTTGCTGTCACCACTGCTGAAACTCACCACCCACCACCTCACTGTGCTCACATCCACTGTTTGGTCTCCATAAACATTCAACAAGTGTCAATGAATGTCAATGAGTGCAAATTTTTCTGCATGGAGGACTTAATTCCACAACTTTGTTTCATACGTACTTCCATGTCAGAAGCCATTCAGTCAGACTGCCCCTCTGCTGCCATCTGTCACATAGCAACAAAATGTAATGAAATATTGGTGGGGAAAGTTCAGCCTCTACTGCCATACCACTACCATCTGCCTCTGATGTTGTGAACCAACATAATAAAATAGGAGGTATTACTTGTGGAGCAACCCTCATAAAATATTTAATATAGTTGATGTATATAAGTAAAAAAACTTATTTTAACTGTTAATATTTTTATTAAAATGTTAAAAAAAAGAGAGCAACAAAAACATAAAACTAGTGAGATATTTGACCCTGTTTTTGTGAAACTAATGCATCAGGCTGGTTTGATGGCAGTGGTTAGTTACTCCATTCTTAGTGAATTCTCAGGATTATCGTCAGATACTTTTGATGAAATTTTACCCTTCCTGTACTTCATCCTTGGCAATCATTGTTCAGAAATATGCTACCAAAAAGCAATGACATGGATAAGGTGGGATTGTAACGTGAGTGATATCAGTGTCTTGTAAGAGAAGTCTTATAAAAGTCTCATAGAGAGACATGATCACATTTTTGAGCTGAATATCCAATTGCAGCTCTGTACATTCCATTTGAAGTTTTGCAGGTAACTATTTATGTTGACTGAAAATGGAGTAACAGTTATAAATTGATCAGGTCTTGCTTTCAGAAATGATATCTTTTGTACTTTATCTCTTGATTGTACCTCTAAGTATTGTTGTTTCATTGCTGATGTGGGGAATTGCTTGCAAGTGATGCACATTTAGCTCAGTCACTAGTCACCAGGGAAAACAGAGAGATGTGTTAATAGTAATGAAAAACACTACTACAATATTGTCCCTTTTAAATAAGAAGGAAACTTCAGTTACAGGAACAAGTAGGGTCTGAAATGTTATTGTTTTGGCAGATCTTTACTTCGTTTGTGCTTTTACCATCCCTGCAGAACAAATGGTAGGAAAACAGTGCACAGCTTCTCACACTGTCCCCTCCCAGTCAGGAATGTAGTCAATCCTCTGTGATGTTTCCCTGGGGTTGATTTCAGATGTACCTATTTGCAGTGCACTTCTGGCTTAAGACTGATGCATGTTGTTCAGCCTGTTGTTTTTGTTGCTCTGTTTTTCTAATTTTGGGGCTGTAAAACTCTAGCCTTTTTAGGCTTGCCAGTTCCGTTGATTCTGCAAGCCATCTACAAGTATAGGTAGAACTTGACAGATGAAATTATTAACTTTGCTATTTCCAAAGTTGTTTTAATTTTGCATCAGTGAGAAATTTATGATGTCAGCATATAATTCTGGGTCAATATACACATTGGAAAATACATTTAATTAGTCACTGAATTGTCATGTAGACGTTGAATCCCTTTCTCTTATTGCCTGTTTGGTAGGTGCCTTTGGACTTGGAGAAATCTTACTCCTAGCTTATTCAAAACTGAAATTTTCTAGGCAGTGAGTGGCAGCATACACAAGATTTTATTTTTCATGATAGAGAAGTTCACCGTATTTATTAGACTGGTATTCATGGTTATTCAAGCAGCTGCATCTTACAGTTAATCTGGCAAACATTTACCTCTCTGCTTAGAGTATCATTCTGTGATTTTTCTCTACTAGCTCTTTATAAGGCCTTTTGTAAGATCTCACCAAGGGGCTTCTGCCAGCTACAGAGCAAGACTTATCTTGGCCTTTGTCGTACTAATGGACCTTACCCTCAAATCTATTTTACTCCATGAGAGCACTATTTTAGCAGTCACTCAGGAGTGAGAAATACAATAGCCCTTAGGTTTCTAGTAAAACCTGACCATTCTCAAAACATATTATCAGTCATCCCCAAAGCAGAACACTACCAAAATCTGACATGTATAAACCTTTTTCTGTCAGCTTAGAAAAGTGTTTTTCATTGGTTTGCTCTCTGCTGCTGAAAGCATTTGCCAGCCAATGGGATGAGGAAACACAACTCAAATTGGTGAGCTGCTGAAGATTCATCTACAAATGCCTGTAGCTACCTGCCTCCATGTTCTTGACAGCTTGCTGGGGCCTCAGGGTTGCACGGGCTGTTCAGCCTGCTGTATGGTAAAGGGTCTTCTCTGTGGCCCTGGGACACATCTGGTGGCCAGCCTAGCAGCAAGGAGGCCAGCGTAATGCTGGTAGACTGTTTCTGATCAAGTGCTGCATGACATTCTCAGCCTTAAGAACCTTAGGAATAATCACGTGGATGTATACTAGATACAGTTTAAGCCAGGGCTGAGGATTTTGCCTTAAAACCCTAATCAGACCAATCTGTAGAACTGCTTGTGAACCCACAGAACTTGTAGATTGCAGTGGTAAGGGTTTGGGTCTCTTTTCTCTGGTGACGAAAGGTAGGATGCAAAGAAATGGTCTCAAGTTGCACCATGGGAAGTTTAGTTTGGATTTTAGGAAGAATTTCTTCACAGAGAGTATGGTCAAGCACTGGAACAGGCTGCCCAGAGAAGTGATAGAGTCCTCATCCCTGGAGGGATTTAAGAGACATGTGAATGTGGCACTAAAGAACATGGTTTGATGTTGGGACTCTGTAGGTCAGGCTAATGGTTGTAGGTATTTTCCAATCTAGATAATTCTGTGGACTTGGGGCACCTCAGTCCTGGTTTCGCCCTGGAGTTTGCAAGGCAGACCCAATCTGCTGTGTGTTCCCAGAAGGTTCTGAATTTGGGCAATGGTTGGACTACTCACTGGGGCTGCCAGACATTCCTGCCACACATCTGCCTTTTTGGCTCACGTGTCCCCATCTGCTAGAAGGAGAAGTCAGATCCTGTTTTGAATGAGTGTTTTGACAAAAAAAAAAAAAAAAAAAAGCACTGGAAATGTTGAGGTAAGCGGGTGCTTAGTACGAGATAGCTTTGGAAACAGAAGAAAATGGAAATTGAGTTACTGTGTCAATACAGAGAGTGATTCCAGCCTTTGTAAATAGAAGACACAGAATATCAGGTTGAACGAAGAGAGATTTTCCCACTGTGACTACAAACATTTTACCTTGCCTATTTACTGTATAGAGTATGCTAGGGATTTCTGGATAGAACTGATTTATTTGATCGCTAGCAGTCTGTTATTTGTTAGGTCTCTAGGCACCGTAAATGAGGGTGACTGAAACATTTGGATAAACGTTGCCTCTTCCTTTCATGGTACATCCTTAACATCTATGAGTGTATCTATTAATTACTATCAACATTGCAAACTTGCCTGTTTTTTCATGAACAGTACAATTTGTACTAATCTGTTTAAAATTGCTTTTTGCTTGCTTGCTTTTGTCTCACTTTTCTAGGAGAAAAGGGAGAACCTGGTAAAAATTCAACCCGTACTGTTGCTTAGCACAATTTGTATGACTTCAGTAATGCTGTTGGCAATAGCCAAGACAGAAAGTGCCACTTCAGCTCCCGCCCCAGCTAGCAGCATTCCTGTGTATGAGTGATAGTCATGGAGAAAGACTAGTTCCTCCAGAAGTTTATTTGTATTACCTAAATTAGTCTTTTGCTCTGAATTACACTCCAGAAGATGATAATTGTAGTCCCACTGGTACAGGGGAAAGATCAGGGAAACAGCTGTCTCATTTTGCTGCCCACGGTTGGTGGCTGTGAAGTGTTTTCTTGCTAGTACCTCTATCTGATGGTCAGACCCTCATCTCAGTTGTTTCTGCAGCTGTTTTGTATTAGTTTTATCTCTTTGAGTACACATTCAACACACATTGCTACAGTGTTTTGTGTGTCTACTCAGCCTTCTTATTTCTATGGGACCTTTTTGCGTCTGTTCGCCTCTATTGAAATGAGATGGTTATACCTGTAGGGTGTGGAGTACAGCATCACATAAGCTGTTTTTAATGTTATTGCTATTCTGCATTTAGGAATGACTCATTGCTCTGGAGATTGAGTTGTTAAAACATTTGCACATCTCATTGATCTAATACTATAATTCCCAAGAAACATTATAGTGAAAAAGCCTATTGTTTGGAGGTTGCGTGGTGGGCTTTTCTTTGTTAATAATACCATTGTCTATGTGTAACAATCCCAAGTATATTTTTCTAACAAATAAAAATACAATAGAAGGACTCCTTTGCAGAATACAAGAAGTGATGTCTTGGAATTCAGAACTCAAGGAGCATTGGATCAAGTGTCTTAAAAGCAGCATTTTAATTCTGTTACTCATACCAGTCATTGTCATTATATCAATCTTGACGCTTTTCTGAGCAGTGACATTTTTCTTTCTTTTTCAATATAAAGCATGGAAATCCGTGACAGCCACCTGATTCAACAAGAGATTGTTTTGAAAACTATTTTAAAGCTTTTATTTTATGTAATGGTATTCTATAAAGTGACACAGAATAATAAAGCAAATGGAAAGCCTCATACAACCTTGCTCCACAGTAGTTTTATGATTCTCATTTAGACAAGAATTTTAGTGCATAGCTTAGCTAGTGAGCTACTTTCGAAACCTGAGGACTAAATTTGGTTATATTCTTGTTTCGCTGTCTGTCTCTCTACACTGTCTTGGAGTATAATATCTCCTGTCTTCACTGCTTCCCTTCTGCTCGAAAAACCCAAAGTGAATCCATACAATCCAGTGGCCTTTTTTTTCCCTTTAGTTGAAGAATAAGAGATTCTGAAGGTGAGGAGAAACAGAAGTTATTGTGCACATTGGCAGACAGTCATTCCCAGTATTAATTCTAATGGAATGTGCCCACTGCAGATAAAAAAAATTAAAAAGTAGGAAGCAAAACAAGGGTAGAATCTACCAGAAACAACTTCAGCGTGGTTGGGCTTCAAACCTCTCCCTTCAGGGACAGCAGTGTTAGGCCAGGCTTAGAAGCATTCTGTTTTCCTAGGCCTGGTAACCTGTCTCTGCAAGAACTTGAATTCCCTCTATCTGTAGCAAAAACGTTGTGATTGCTGTAATGTTTTTCATGGCAATTGTTAGTTTGAAGTATCTGTGTATTTTTTGCAAGTGATAACTTTTGAGATAATCAAGTTGTTATGAAAACATACCAAGGATGAAAATTTGGTCTGTGGTAAGATATGTAAAATACCAGCAGTTTTCAAAGTAAGGCAAGCTCCTTCGCTGCAAATAGTTTCCTCTCCGTGGTCCTTTATAGAATATTTTTGCTCTTAACTATGTTAATTTTCATTCCGTAATTTCCTCCATTGTCTTCTGCTGTAAGAAGATTAGCGTGATGAGGTGTATGCGTAAGCTGAAATAAAGAGCTTTACTTTTTTATGTTATTCATAGCATGTGTATACTTATATATGTGCATATATATCGGATTTGATTTTTTTCTCTGCAGGACATAAAAATTGATCTCTTGTCCTGCAAGTTCGAGGCAGGCTGGTGGGCAGCTGATGTGTGATTTTACTTCACAGTTGCTGGAGGGCAATGTTCCCCGACTAGCAGTGATATTTTTTTGGCTTGTGTAAACGACATGTGCTCTGTTCAACATTGTATGCATTCCAGGGACTCTGTTTACTGCAAGTGCGAGACTGGGCACAGAAACACCAGTTTAAGACATACTTCTTAAACTTCTTACCCCTTCGGATTTTGACCTCCAGTTTAGGTTGCAGATCATATCTGCAGGCAATAAATCTAGTAGATGTTATTTCATCATGTCTTGGTAATAAAAAATATGTATATAGAAGTACAAATGAGCTCACGAGCTCATTTATTAATGAATTAATTGTAAAAAATTGTAAAATAAATTGTTAAATTGTATGGACATATTTGCATATAATTAAATATAATCTAAAAATCCATGGAAAACCTTGGATATTTTCTTTGCTGCCTGTCTTCATTATCAGCCTGGGGTTCTTAAGATAAATGCTGAAATAATCACTTTTTTTTCCGACTGTTTTGTCCAAACCTTTACTCTTTTTTGCAACTGAAGACATGGTATTGGTATGTGGATAAACTCTAGAATACTCTAGTATAAACTCTGGTAAACTCTGGTATTCTCCTCAATAAAACAGGATAATTTCATCAGAATGTTATGTTCCAAATACTAACAGCTTTACAATAAAATGTATAATAAAAATATATCTGCCCATACCTTGCTGAAATTAATTGCTGAATAAACCTTGTAAGAATAAATAACTAAATATTTGTAACATGTTTTCAAAAAAGCAGTTTTACCCTAGCTTAATTGTACTTACCTTTCTGTATAAGTTTCTTTTTTTTTTATCTTTTATTAGCAACATCCACTATGTGCTGCAGGCACATAGAGTAAAATAGAGTAAATATTCTTTCTAGAATGTGTTGGACATACACTTTCACTTTTCTCTAAAATATTTATATGAATTAGAATAGGCTGCTTTCAAATATATATTTTTTGAAGTATATCTTCTCAGACATTTTATTTCCTGTTTTTTTTTTTTGTTTGTTTTGTTTTTTAACTTGCATTCTGCATGATTATATTGTAATATCTCTGGTATTGTGATTTGACTTTGCATTGCTTGAGATATGAGAAGCCTTTCAGGCTGGGTTTATATAATAGCTTTTGTTCCAAATATCTTGCATATCCTCTGGAAAAAAAAAAAAAGAGAGACAAAAAGAAAGCACTGTATATTTCACAGGTGATTAAACTGTGAATTAAATATCCTGAATATCCTTTGATATTGAAGTAGCTTTGGCTGAGGCACCTACCACATGTCTGGGGGTAAGGAAAGTTGAAAGAATGATCAGAGGGAGCCAGAACAAGATGAAAACTCCACGAGGTGCTGAGACACGTGCTTCAGGGACAGGACTAGTCTCTTGTTGTGCTGAATTTGAGGTGAATCTCAACAGCTACAAGACCAGCCTGAGTGAGGGAGGTGAGGGGCAGCAGCCGTGGGGGGGCAAGGAGTGAGGACAGGGTGAGGAGTGGGCCCCTGGGCAGCGCCTGGTGCTCCAGCTGGGCCCTCCTTCCCCTGGGTCCTGGTGAGGGCCTTGGAAAGGTGCCTTGTCCTCAAGCAGCAGGAGAGTAGAAATAGTAGGTGGAAGAAAAACTTATTTTGGAGTAAGAACCACAAACACAAGGGAAAAACTTATCCTCGTGTGGTTTCTTTGGCGTCCTACAAGTGTTGGGCCAGCTTGTTGAAGACTGAGCTGCGGATGGACATCCAAACAAAGCAAACATATGCTGCATTTTGTTTTTTAGCTTGAAAAGCAAACAGCAGTGTATTTTTGTTCATAGCCTCTGCCAGCATATGCACAAGGCATATGTGCCAGGCTGTGGTGTGAGAGGGGAGCAGGGTCATCCCTTTTAAACTTGACCCATTCTGTTGTGGTAAACGAGAAGGGAGGGAGGGAAAAATGTGAAGTGCTTGAACAGCTGACAGGAGCATTCAGTATTTAATGTCCTTGTCTACTCAGAAATTTAAGCACGAAAGAGGCACGATTTGTAACAGCCATTTCCCCCTCTTGGAGCTGTCATCTGGGCTGTTAGTAATGGCTTATTTTGAGGAGAAAAATGCCTTGAAGATGCAACTTTGTGCCCTCACAAATAACTTTGTATCTTCTTTTTTCCACATATATTTGAATTATTCTATCAGAGATTCTAAAATACTGCCCTGGTGCAGAAGTTTTTGGAGAGTACTGACAGAACGGCTTGGTTTTGTATTCAGGAGTGTGATTTCCTGGTTTCAGAGAAGTGTAGACATGGTGGCCATCAGTGAGAGCACTACTGTATGTCGTGCAATCCTTGGCACAAGCTATGGCTGTGGTCACTGTCATGAGAGGGCTGCGAGCAAGCACCCGGTCAACTCGGGGGGATGTAGAAGCAGCAGGTGGCAAACTAGCACTTTCTACTATTCATCTTTCTGTTTGATGCCGATTTCATCGTGGTTTTAGCCACTTATGTTTGATTTCTATCCTTATCCTATCAACTTAGAATACAGCCACTACATTAACAACATCAGAGCAAGATGTGTCTATCATTCAAAATCTCTACACCTAAAATGTTATGCATGACAAGTGATTTTTTGATCAATTAATAAATACATGTTTATTCAAAATTATCAGAAATGCATTGGTTCTATCTAGCATTACTGCCCAGCAATTCTACAGAAAACTTTGAACATCCCACAGTGGGCTGTGCTCCCTAGATGGTGCTGTACCATGTGGTGTTGCCCACCTCTTTCTTTAATTGACAGTTTTATTATCTGTGTGTGAACATTCAGCTGTTCACTGATTCTTGAGTGTACTGAAATAAACTTTGTGTATATTTGATTCTGGAGGCATGCTTTTTTTCTGTTCCTCATTCCAGATTTATGCTAGTATTTTTATTGATCTTTCATTGAATTAACCAGTGAGATAAGCTGCACTTTCTGCTCCTGTCAAAAGATACTGACTGTCATGATAATCTATCAAAGACCACTTTGTAAAGATTGTTAAAGTTTAAAATATTTCATTTTTGTTGTGCCTTTTGTAGATTTTTTTTACACGACATGCAGACTCACTCTAGTCATGATGCTTCTAAATTAATGCATTCTTTTAGTATCTTAGAATAAAGAAAACCAAACCCTCTAACAAAATAAAGTGTTCTCTTCGCTGAGGTCAAGATGTAATGTATCCATGCAGAAATGTATAGTTTGTTTTCCAAATTGTATGCAGTTGTTTCCAAAAATAAGCAAGACTGGATGTGAACTTCAATGAAGAGTTTAAAATCTTCTTGATAATGTTAAAAATTAACATAAGTATGCTCTGATGCCATTATGAGTCCAGCTGGCATTCTATCTTGGTCCTTGCAGGTAAAATTAAGACCCTACTTTTTTTTTTTTTTGTATTTTTATACACATCCTGAGATTTTTTAAGTGTGTGAACAACTCATGAGAGGTAGAGGGATGTGCATGATGTTCTGAAGAAGTAATCATGTACTCAGTAAAATTTAACTGGTGTTAGCTTGCCGTTTACTTGCATTTAAGCAATAAAATAAATCTAAAATATATTATTAATTAGTCTATGCACATTGTTTAATATGATATTTATACTTTTTATTATGATTAATCCAACAGGAAAAATAGTTGAGCACTGTTAACAATATTATTACTGACTCTATGAAGCCTTCATCAATACTTTTATAAAGACAGCTCATTTGTGTAATTTGTTTTTTAAGAAATAAAAATAAATAAATAAAAGTAAATAAAATTGTGTAAAGTATTTTAATAAATGCTTTCATCTTAAGTAATGTGACAAAAATGGTTCTCTTTTTTTTTTTTTTTTTTTTTTAATATTATGACAAAAGAGCAATTCAGGTAGCTCAGTTAAAATGCAAATTACAGTACATCCAACTGCTTGAAGACATGGCCAGATTTTCCCCTTCGCTCTTTCCGTTTGCCCTTTCCTCTCTTCTTTTACAGTACTACATATTTGGTCTGACACTTTAAATTGGTAATCCCCTTAGCAAAATTTTGCATTATCTTCTACTTAAGCTGGATAAATCTAAATAGAAACTTCCTGCTCTAGCCTCTTGTGTTTGATGTAGCCCTAAACTGACGATAAGCTGGATAACTCTCACTCGTGTTACTCATATCCAGGCATGAGAGCTGCAGCGCTGCCACTGGTCCCATCATGCTGGGCAGTGTGGGGTATAAAGTGTTTCCTTCTCTCTGTTCTTTGTGCTTCTCCTGATACTTGCACATTGGAAGAAGTTTGTTCCCAGATTCATTCCTAGCCCTGCTTTGGAGTTACTTTGAACTTTGAGACTGGTTACTGAGAGCTTAAAAAACGCTCCTCAGAGCATGCAGGTGCTGAAGTTTATTAAAGCTGATTGGCCCCAGTTTGGGCTCCATGTTGCCTCTGCAGCACCTTGAGCTTTTTTGTTGTAGGGCTTTGCTACTTCTCACTCAGGAGGTGCTTTTAAGTTAAATCTTTAAATTAAAATTAAATCAAATCTATAATAGGTAACTCTCATGAGTGTAGTAAAAGAGTTCTTAGAACTGTTTTGAAACAGAAGTGTTCCTTGTCTTATTTACCTGCTAGGAGCAGGGCTCAGGTTTCGGTAGTCTCTCCCTGCAAGGGCTGATGATATCACTCTCAGCGTGAGGAGCGTGCTTCCTTTCTCCCTGCCAGGGTAGGTGATGGAAGCAGCTCTTGGAGAGGAGACTTGGGGCTCAATGTCCAACAGCCTGCAAGAATCCAATAGTGCAGGCTTTGCAGAGGAAACTCTAAGTCTTACACCTGAGGATGAGCTGGAAACAATTCCTGTGGAAGAAATTCAAAGCCTTGAACCTGAGAACTTAGAGGAATCTGCTCCTGCTGAAGCTACGCAGGATGCTAAACCTGAGAACGGGCAGGTACAGCGGTGGGATACTTTAGGTTAAAGGGCTCTGAGGTGTTTTTACAGTTACTAAAATGCATTTGTTAACAACTGTAGACTTTTTGAATTACATTTGAGAACACTGACTTGAATTTCACAGATTTAGCCTGTTTCTGCAGGAGTAGGTGCTGTGAAGCCCCAGGAAGGTCTGTGGTGCAGGGTTGGTTTGTTGGTCTTAGATATGTAGAAATGCATGCTGCAATCATTTTAAGGTAGATTGAATGGAATGGAGATATCTGTATAAGCTGACATGCATAGCTGACATGTAGATGTAACGCTGCTCTGTGATGAGGCTTTTGTCTATTTTTAATTGAAATTTTCATCACCTGTCCCATCCTGAACTTGAAAGCATGACCCAAATAAACTTTTCTTAAAAACAATATATTGCAAAAAGTCAGCACTGACAGGTTAACTGCTTATATCTAAAGTGTTGTTCTTTTGAGAAACTTCTAATCAAGAAACATTTGGAAGCATTTCTTGTCAGTCTGAAAATATGGCTGTTGTCTGTGGATGAAGGAATATGTAATAATGCAACAAGGAAATTATGAAGTGTCTAACATTTTAACAATCCAAGAATCTGAAAATGTTTTTTTTTTTTTTTTTAAGAGAATGCCTTGACACTCTGTCAGAAAAATATTAACTTCTGACGTTGAGAGGGTTTTTTCCTGCCTTTTCTCACTGAGCATTTATCTTCATGTTAGAGAAAAAGGATCAGAATGGGATAACAATCCTTTTAGTAGGGGTATGTTTGGAGCACCTCAGTGTGTCATCTGGAAACTTGTTTAGTTATTATAACTTTGAAGTACTAAATGCTGCTAAAATAGGACTTTTTAATTCTAAAATTATTTCGTGGTGTGAGCAAACTCCATTATAAATCTTAGCCTTTAATCTTTGATTTTCCTGTTTGTCAACTTTTTCATTGTTTTCTAAACTGCATTGTTATTTTATCTATAAAGTTGAAGTGCGAAGAAATTTGTTATGTTCCACTTCAACAGTGCATCCTTTCTATTTTTTTTTTATTTTTTTTTTGACCCAGGTAATAGTTCTATAAATCTTTAACGACGAAATGTGAAATATTTGGTCATTATTTTAACAGCCATCTGGTTTTGCTGTTCACTGCATCAGTTTGCTCTATTGCTATGACAAAATAAATTGCACAAAAATGAATAAATCTTCCAGTCTCCACCAAAATTTTCTTTGCAGTAATTCACAGAAGCACGTGCCACAATTGGTGGTCTGTTTTGCTACAACATATACCACCTACTGCCACATTTGCACTTAGTGTTGCAGAGTGTAACAGTGCTTGATTAATGAGCAGTTGTGATCCTATTACATGTGTCCTACATTCTCTTGGCTGGTTTGCAAAGCAACAATTGACAGGAAATCAGTCCTGATGAGCATCCTCCAGTATGTGAGTCAGAAAAGGAGAATGGCAATTTTCAAAATCTGACCATTAATCATTGGCATAATTTATTACTTTGCTCTGACATGGCTGAACATAAAGCTTTTGGAAGGTTTGTAATCCAGAGCACTGAAATAAAGCTACATGAAGGCACTCATGTTGGTATAGCCCACGCTTTCTGTAATAGCTGGGAACAGTTCTTGCTGTTCAAGAACTCAACGTAACTAAGACATTAGTTCTTTAATGTTTTCCAAGTCCTTTTTACTGTTACTCACTGTGTGTGCGGGACCTCGTATGTTATGGGGTCGTATATGTACGCAGTCTCTTTCAAAACAAAACTATTAATTATGTTGATAAAGCTGCAAAAATCTTGGATCATTCTCAAGACTTCTTTGCTTATATTCAGAAGCTCTTTTTACTGTTTTTAAAATTCATCCAAAGTGCATCTCAATGCTTCTTTGCATTCTCCTGTGAACGTCTTAATTATCTCAAGAAAAAAAGGAATTCACTAGAAAATAAGTTCTCTCTTAGGATATGTCTTAGTCTTAATCCTTTGAACAAGATATAAATAAGATGAGAAGTGATTTCCATTAGCGTTTTGATATGATGTAAATAAAAGTAAAGAGGCATTTATAAAGAACTAAAGAATGCTATTGTTAGTAATGATAAAGAATGCTCAATCTATGCTTTTAAAAATATTTCTGCCTTTTTAGGAATGTCAAGAGGAAAACTTTCCGTGTATTCTGGAAACTAAGTACTTGCATTATATAATGATGTGTGTGTAGTTCTTGAACTTTTAAAATAATGTTTAGTTTATGAACTTTTCAACTTGAGATACAGCAGATTCTGTCTTGTGACAGAAAGTAAACAAATGTTACAACCTGCAGCTTCATCAGATGCCTGCACTAAATACAGTTTATTTTCTAACAAACCAGTATGGATGCCATTAATTCCCCAGCCTTTATATTCAAGAACTTGTGGTAGATTTATGGATCTTGAATGTATTTTTTCTTTCTGTGTCATTATCTCCCTCCCTCCTCCTCCCTCCCTTTTTTGTTTGGCATCATTTTTTAATGATTCAGATATTCCACTATTACTCTCCTTTAAAGTGAAAGTAGTGCTTGTAAGAAATGCCGGACTGATAAACTAGGGAATTCTGGTTTCTTATATCCAGAACCAATACAGTTTTGGCAGTAGCCAGCCCTTCCTCCTTGTGTAGATGAGAAAGGCTGATACTGATGTGAAATGCTGGCTAAAAGCAGTGAGTCCTTAGCAGCAAATGGTTGAAGATTATTTGCTGTAGAGGCTGCATTTGTTCTTGTAAAGTATGCATGTGCAAAAGCAAGTGAAATGCTCACTCTGAGTATTTGGGGATCTGGTTTGGCACCGGAGGCTTCCCTGGGTGGGTCAGCTGTGGCACCAAGCTCTGTGGGCAAGCTCATAGGACAGCGTAACTCTAAAGCTATCATTCTGCACCCCACCCAATTGCGATAGTCTGCTCTGCTCCTTATCTCTATGACAACAACTTCATTTGTTGCCCCAGGTTTGTTCAATAGGTCTCACATGATAAATGATTAGCTTGTCTCAGACTGATTCCTTGTTTTAACATATATGTTCATACCAGCAGCTTCTGCCTGTTTTCTTCAGATGCAGACAGAAAACAACCCTAAAAGGACCTGGAATCTGCAACATTGGCTCATTCCCAACATTTGTTGCATCATGCCGCCTTTGGGGAGTGAAATCACGTCATCTTCACATATGTTCAGAGTACATTAGAATGAGTGGATGTTGTTTTTCCCCAAAGAATATGAAGCTCTGGTTTCTTTTTGTGATCAAGACTACGTTAAGATTGATAATACCCTTGGGGGAAAGCAAAACGTATTTTTGGTCATGGATTTGAAGCAGCCTGATTTCTGTTCTCTATTCCCAATAACATCTTATTTGTCAGAGTGTGCAGTGCCTGTGATGGTGGCTGCTTCCCCTAAGGGGATTTAAGTTCAAATTTAATCAGAATGCCTAATGCCTCGTGAATTCTCTGTGAAATCTTTTAATTGTATTTGAGATAGCTCCTCTGATTTTTGGCTTTTCTTCTTGTCTGCAGTAGTTACTGTATCAGGGTTCACTCAGACCTGGTGTGTTCCCCTATATCATTGGCACAAATTTGAACTTATGGAAGCTGATAATTTCAGAGAAGAATGTTGCATCAGAAAACTACCATTTCTTTCACTGAGTTTTGCCGTTTACGGCCCTGATCGTCAGTAAGCTTGTGCTAAAAGAAGTGAATCAAGTGCCCTGTGTGACTTACTGTATGTACTGCACAGAAGCCCTTTATGATTACAGCCTGCCCAAGGTGCTGTGTGAAACCTGGGTGAGCAGCTGGAGAATTAGGAACCTCTGCTCATAATGAGGAACCATCACTTAGGCAAACAAAACTGGTGACTCCAGGGGCCCTGTGAACCGTGAAAACAGGGAACAGCAGATTGGTTTCAGAGGGGCAAGTAGCCCGATGCCCAGAAACCTGCTTCAGCAAACCAAGGAGTACAAAATGAAGTGTAGCATTAAATGCCAAATGATTCAAAACACAAACATGAGTTCTATGCACGATTGCGGATTCTAAATGAAAACTGGAAGGTCTTAGAAATCAGTAACAAGTTTTTAAGAGAAGAAAGCTTGATGTTCAGCTTGGTTTATAAAAGGCTTCTTTAGAGAGTGTAGCACTGAGAATCAGTTTTCTTATTGTGTTTTCAAAAACAATTATTTAGGGCCTCACGTTGTCTAAATTACTCAAGCACATGGTGTGTTTCTCTATGTTTTGGTATTTTTTGGGTTAATGATGCTCATTGCAAGTTTCTTCTATTCATTTTAACTCTTTAAAAAAACCCAAAACATTCCTTTATTCCTCTTCCCTCCACCCCTCAAATAGCCTTTTCTACTAAAAAAGAAAAATAATAAAAAAACTGTGCCATCTACCTTTACTCTTGGAAGACTGTTCAAAATGCAGTTACTCTCACCTAATTTGTCTAGCTTCTGTTTCTAATCCTTTGTATTTTTGTGAGCACTTCTCTGAACTTTTACAGCTTTCAGCATCAGTCTAAAGGATGTGCGGACACCAGTACTGCACTCCTTATCCTAATAGTAAGCTTACTAATGCTGCAGTACCTCCTACCTGCTCTTTCTTGACATTTCTTCTATGAATTCAAAGACCAGATTGACCTTCTAAGCTACGGATCTGCAGAGAGGGTTTGTGTGAAACGTATTGTTCAGCATCTGTAAGTCTAGAGTGTTTTTTTTCTATATACCCTATTGCTTATTCCCTCTTTTAAAATATGCTTGGCTTAAAGGAACTTCATTTAATCAGCTGAAATGCCACGAGTGAGTTATCTCCATTGACGTGCTTTGGTTCCTAGGTTTTTCAGATGAACCAACCAGTGAAGTGGGTTTATACTGGGATGTTTCCACTTTGTTTCCTTCCCTTTTCTTGCAAACTCACTAGGTTATTATTATTCAAACTTGACAGAACAGCAGAAGTTCCAAAACAATAATTTTATACACACTTTGTGAGAAACAGAGGAACAGTGAAGCAGACAGAAGTGGATGTTTCCACAGTGGGCAGATAGGTGAAATCCAGCCTGTGCCAACACTATGGCAGTAAATGGGCCATTAGTAATTGTTTAACAAACAGGTGTGTGGTGTCAGGGTAGCCCCTGTGTTCTGTCCTATGCCCTTGAAGAGGTAGGGAAGGCAATCAGTGCAAACCAGGAGCCCAGCTGCGGCAGTAGGAAGGGGTATTTGCGTTTTCTCAAGGGAGCATAAGAAATGGGAATGTGGGGCTAGTGTGGTGGCTGTGATGGGGAAATCTCTAAGGGCTAAAGATGGACGAGCAGGTTTCGCTAATTCAGGCTTCTGTTAACTCTACTGAGCCAGTCTGATCCCATGCAGTCGTGCTATGCTCGTTGCTCCCACAAGAGTGTTACTACTATCTTGCTGTAATTGTGTTTGCAAACAACATAGGGTCTGGATTAGATATCTTGCAGGTCTTGGCTATGTATTTAGCAAGTAATGTAATTGCATTTTTGCTTTCCTGTTCAATGTTGCTTATTTGTCAGAGTACTGAACACTCAAATATATCTGAGAATATTTTTATTTAGCCTAAAATTGACTGTACTATCCTACTTCTTCACAGGAGCGAAGTTCAAATAGGAGGTAGCTTTAGCTGAAAGCGCTAAGTGAGCATTTTTAAAACAGCAGAAGAAACCTGGTGTTACGTTACTCGAGGTAATGCACTACTGTGTGACAAAACTGATCTTTGTGCTGCTTGAGACCTAGCCTGCGTTTTAGAAGATAAATCCTACATGGCTAGGCAGCCAATGCATTATTCATGTGATTCTAAGGAGAGGTATAGATTTCTGCAGATAGCTATGTATGGCCAGAACTGTGGTAGCTAGTCTTGCTTGCTGTTGCTTACTTTGGATAAGCAAGCAGGCAGACACTGTGCTGTCACTGGGCATTTTAGACCCCATTCTCTGCTGTACGAAAAGCAACTGAGCTGTAAAATGCAAAAGAAGCAATGAGAAGTAATTTTAAATGAATTTTTCAGTGATGTTGATTCGACTTCAGCTAAACCTTTTGATAATGCTGTATTTCTGTATTTGATATTTTTTCTCAGTTATGTTTTCTTCCTTAAAAATACTCTGGAAGAAATGTGTGTAAATATATAAAAAGCAGAAACATCAAAAAGCATTCAATTGCATTTTTCAGACAATTTATAAGGTTTCAAGGCTAGAGTACTTGACTTTTTATGTGTTACTTTATGCTGCTTTTTTGATTAATAGCTTCTAAGTAATAATGCATTCTGATATAAATATAGAAGGTAACTCATGTTGCCTGTCCTCTTTTACTGATTTGCCCATTGAATTTGCTCTACCAAATCTATCTGTTATAAATATTTTTCTGGTGTCCAAGCACTGTTCAAATAAACTTGCTAATAATGTCTCTCAAGTCCAACGTAATGGGAGATTTGTTTTGGTTATATAAAGGTGGAACTTGACAAGATTAAGACACTGGACTATGGAGTGCCTGACTGTGAAGTTCAAATGTTCAGTTTGAGTCGAATGTATAAAACTCCTTTGTATGACTGAAAATAGTTGGTGTAGTGGTAGGTTCCACTTACTGTTAAAATAAAGAAAACTGCTGTTTAGGCAAGTCACAGGGAAGTGTTTTATTTATTCTGAAGACTATGCTTACTTAACAATGTGGAAATTGTGTCAGACGTAGTCTCCCCAACCCTCTGTAAAGCATTAATATCCAGATGCTTTAACTTTCTGCTCAGTTTTACATGATAGATGTAAACTCCCTTGCATGTTTAATGTTGCTCTCTGCAGAAATACCAGGAATAGTTTTGATTATCAGACCATTAAGTCCAGTATTATATTATGTGTATCCATGGTAGTGTCTGACAAATCAGTCTGTGATATTTGTTAAAGTCTTTGCATGGCATTTGAAGCTGAATTTTTTACTACACCTACTATTAGCAATAGTTGGTTGAAATGTGAGCTTTTATTTATTTCTGTTTTATTGATACAATTTTTTGTTGTTTTTTTGTCGTGACATTTCTTCACAGTAATCCTGTTTAGCCTGAGATGTTTTACTGAGAAATAACTTTTCTTCATCTAGTAGTTCTGCTTACATTGCAAAGAGATAGAATTAAAAGCTGTCAGACCTTCAAAGGGGAGTTTCCATCACTGGTATGTGATGGCATTAGATCTAAATTGCAATAAATGAGTGTGCTCCTAGTTGGGTTTTTTTGCTTGTTTGTTTTTAATTGCCCTATCTGTTTGGCATCGTACACAAAGTTTGTTTGGTGATCTACAAAGTGGTCACCAGCAATTACTTCTAAAGTTCAAATAATTAGATTCTGAAAATCAGTGCCCATCTTTAAAAATGGGCAGTGAAATTTAATGTGCATTATTCCTGAATGCCAATTAATTCACCAGAAGTCACATTTCATTTCTTATCAAATGCTACACAACTACATTGAGTGTAAACTTGGTGAAGCTGATCCACAAGCTGCAATTAGAGTCTTCTGGAAATAGTGTTGAACATGATAAAAAGTGGTTAGAAGTGTTACTGAGTATTAAATGTCAGGAAACAGGTTTTCAAGGAAGAATTATTCCAAATGTGTGAAAGTGATGGATACATTACTTGCATATACAGTTAAGTAAAAACTTTTGTTGCTATTCCATTTTTTTTACACCAATAATTAAAAAGCTCCGTACATGATAAATTATTGTCCCCCCCAACACAAAACACGAAGATAGTATCAATATTAAGAGCTTTTAGAAATAGTTTTGTTCACTTAAGTCAAATTATTTTCATTCTTTTGACTGCAAATATAGTCAACTAGGTTAATTACATGAATCAAAGATAGTGACCCAAGAATAAAAAAAAGGAAGATAAGAAATCATCATCACTTCAGTAATAACTGTGTAAAGCATACTCTAAATGCAAAGTAATCTAAACAGGGGTGCACGGGGACAAATTTTAGAGAGGTTCTTTGAAATGGATGCTGTAATTCCATCTTCATAATCGCTGCTGAAACGTGGTATGTGTGTCCGTGTGTTTATTACAGAAGGGATAACACTTCATGCTTCTTTCTGCCCATGCTTTAGAAGCCATTTATAAAGTGGCATTAAAATTTTCCACTATGTTATATAAGCAAAAAAAAAAAAGTTTAGAAATTCAGAATATAGTAGTAAGTTAATAAGTTTTAATGTTCATCCATCAACAACGGTAGTGTCCTCTTTAGGTATTCACGGAAAAAAAAAAGCATAGTCATTGATAGTTTCTAATATGTAAGTCACTCTTAGAAAAGCATACAGTACGTGTATCTGTAACTCTTGATGGTAACAGTACAGTTCCTGAAAACAGTTCAGAAGGATGCTATTTATTCATTTAAATAAAACTAAAACATTTTTAAATAGTAAATTGCAGAGTTTCTTTATAAAATAACTTTGTAACTTTTCATGCTCAGCACAGAGGTAGTTGTGGTAGAACTCCGGTTATGTATATTGCCAGTATGCATGTATTTTTTCCTAATATGCATTCTGTGCTGAATGTACTGACCAGGAGCGTGTGTGTGTTATGGATTCCTCTTTTTGTGTTTTCATATAGCCTTCAAGAATAAATCTTTTGTTGCGTGTAATTGTAATCTTCAGAACATTCTGTCAGTGAGTGCAAATTATGTTTTGTCATGTTTGCAGCGTTGCTACCAGCTTAAGGGATATCTAAGCTTAAGGACACAAATGCATGAAAGCATACTTCTAGAACTCTGATTTTGTCCTTATTTGTTTAATATTTTGTACAGTGGAATACAAAACATGTCAGTTAATCAGTTTTATTTGAATTAGGATGCAAGTACCTGCAAGTGATTTAGCGCACAAAATCACTGTTTCAAGGATGGTTCTAGAAAGTCATGTCGGTTGTATTGACTGATTGATTCTCTGATGAAACATAAACTGATGTTCACTACAGTGCACATGTATTATGTGTGTTAAATTTTGAGGTTTTTCAATATTAATGAATTTTGGAAACAGCGCTTCAAGCTATTCAAGTCAATTCAGATTAATTAAAATAAAGGCTTAACGTGCAGAAGCTAGTGTTAAAAGGTTATTTATGTACATGGATGGTTCTGGAATTTAAAGAGTTATAGTGGAAAAGCAACTTTGCTACAGTTATAAATGGTATCCCAACAAGGAGGCTATTCATGTTTTCACTCAGCTTCCATGTCATTGTATGGAAGTTACGGATGAGCAAGAAATACAGTTAGATCATGGATAATAAACTGGTTAGTATCTTCAGAATTATATTCTTGGGTAAATCATGGAAGCATAGAATAGCTTGGGTTGGAAGGAACCTCAAGGACCATCAAGCTCCAACCGGCCCTGCCGCAGGCAAGGCTGCCAACCCCCACATCTAATACTAGACCTGACCAGATAAAGAAATGTTGCTCTTTTGTTGGTGTGGAAAATTAAATTCCATTTTTTATTTCTAAATATATGGTTGTTCCTTTTGCTCTCTGCATTTTATATTTAGTCCACTACACATGACATGGATACTAAGTTTACCTAAAACAAGTATCAGTCTTGCCAATGGCCTTGACAAAGTTAGGGCAATTGTTCTGACCTTTCGTAGTGTCGTTTAAAATGGAATGTATCTCATGCTGGAGTTTTACAGATGTCAGAAAAGAGGACAAACTTTCTAATGTGAACAATTTCAATTCCATCTCATACTTAACAACCTTGTACTAGAGGAATATTTCCGTTCCAACAGGATTATCTTATACTTAAAAATAATGCTTTTTAAAATATATTTTCATGGGTTTTAATTTCACTGGTAGTGCAAATATATTTATGAAAGATACGGTCCCAAATCTATGATGTTATAATGGATAAAGCAATATAGAATTCTCAGACCTCATGCATTGAATGTTATTTATACAATTGTAGGGAAGAAGTTCTATTGGACTGTGAGTATCTGAGAATATAGTTAGTATCTAATGTTCATTAACTTAGTAAGAAAAATGTCTGAAAACGTAAAGCAAATTGCAATAATCTATGTTGTTGCTGTATGAAACATTTTCACATAATTTTAGAAGGTTGGTTTAAATGTATTTTTTCAAATTGTCATTGTCTCCATGGTCTATTTGATTTCATGTTCCCACTTTTGCTGTGAGATTTGATCACATCAGAACATGAAAACCAAACAAAAAAGCATGAATTTCCTTGAATTTTGGTTGAAGTTTTTTGCATGATTTTATTAGAGAAATAAATGAACTCTAGTTCATTATGAGATTTGAGGGTCTTCTTTCAGTATTTTAAATATTTTGAAATTATTTAAAATATTAAGAATATTTTAAAAATTGATGTGGAAATCTCTTGATTACAGAATGGCTTTTGTAGGCATGAACCAGATTCCTAGATTAGGGAACCAAAGGGGTCGCTGCACTCCAGGTGTGTTCTGAGTGTTCCTCAATCCTTTATGGAGCCAGAAATGGCCCAGCCAATGATTGGAAGTGTTTTTTCCTTTAGACCAGACTAAGCGCAGTCTAAGACACATACAGACATCTTTGCTAAAGGGATTTTGAAGCTCCGTAACATGAGGGACACTCTTTAGCACTGGACTGAACTCCTTACACGACTCCTTCTGAATTCTTTCGTAGCTAAATTTGATCAAGTGAACTCTGGCTGAGTGCCAATGCAGCCTGTGTTTACTGTAAAGAAAGGGTCTCAATCATTATGATCTCATCTTTTAGTTTTAAATTTCCATTGCACCTTCCTGTCAGGACTCGTTCACGTTACTGTTTAAATGTTTTTTTTTGTGTAGCTTTTGTGCAACCTGAGGGAAGAGCTGCCTAAACTCTCTAGGTTTTCTCATGGGCTCTTCCCTGTCACATCTGAAGCATGGAAAGGATGGAATGGGCGTGTGCAGCCATTGTCTCAGCACTTTATTCAGCCTATGTACTTTTACAATGCTCTTTGGATGAAAGCAAGGAGTAGGTTTTCAGGAGCGGTGAATATTTGACCATAAATCTTTGCTCTCAGCTGCTGTCGTGTCTGGAGGCTTTTGTTTTTTCTCATGTTGGTTTGTCGGGCATCACAGAGGATGGTGAGCATGGGATGGCAGCAGTCACCATCCCTGCTGTCCCAGGGGAGTGGGCTGGGAGATGTGCACACAAGGGCAGTTGGATGAGCACCTACACTTTAAGTGCTCTGAAGGCGAGGAGGTGAGTTAAAGCAGCTGTCATGTAAGATCTTGTGAAGAACAACCTTCTGACACTGTTGGATCGCTGTGGTGGTTTCTGCAGCTCTCCTTCCCCACAATGAAGAGAGAAGTAGTTTTGTGATTATTCCAGATTGTCTCCTTTCTGCTTTGCATGAACCCATGAGGCTGTAAACGCCTGCCTTCAGCCCGCAGAGTGTTCTACAAGTTAACATCTCCCTAAGCAAAAGAAAAGGACCAGTGATGACAATCGGTTTTGTCCACTGATTTCTCGTTCTATAATTTATTAAAGCGTATCTATAGGCCATTAGTTTCCACCCAAAATTAGATTTAGTACAAAGCATTTTCCCACCTGGATTATTAATCTCTTTGATTTTTTTTCAGGATTTGAAATACTGAAGGGTAAAGAAGAGCATGCCTTGCCATGCTAACATTGAATTTGCCTTCTACTTGAATGTGATGTGCCTTAATATAATAATGTTCTGTTCAGTGCACAAACTGTGCTGTGCAGGTGCCTCTCTGATTATAGAAGAAAATGTGTCTGTTAGTGGAGTGAGATTTTCTTTTCTGTTGCTGTTTTCTCATATCCTAATCTCTTTAGAAGCAATTTTCATAAACCAGATGACCCTTTATATTTTAGAAACAGGATGGCTAAATATTACTGTCTGAAATAATACAATATTCTAAAAGCAGTTCTGCATAGTAAATAAGAAATGCCATACTAGTAGCTGTATCAGAAAAAATGAGTTTCAGGATAAAATAGTAACCAAATACTTTATTAATATGTGGACTGTATATTGTGATATATATATATATGTGGTGACTGAAAAACATTGGCTTTTTTAATAAGGATGTCATTTGTATTTAGGGAAGTAGAGATGGTGAATTTTAATTAGCACTGTATTAAGTAAAACAAACTAGTGGATTTCTTGCATTTCAATGACATTTTAACATTAGAATAGTGCATTAAGGTGTGATGTATTTTAAATGTGAACAGTCTTCCACTATGCAGAGTCCCTCATTTTGTTTCTTGTGCTACGATTCCTTTTGATTACAGATGGTCTGTGTGATAGTTGCTATAGGAACCAGACCGTTTTGCTTCAATCTCTTCCCGTTGCTATGGTGTGCAGGAGCTGCTAAGCGTAAAGTGTCTTTTAGATATTTCATGATAGGCCCGCTAATAGCCAACTTGCAATCAATATTGTCTAACGGCGGATAGAGTAATGTGACACACAAACTGATACTTCCAACCAACTGTTGGATGCAACAGAAATTTAGCTGCAAAGTTAGTTTAATGAATTTTGCAGATACAACTTTCTTTAAATGCTTAGCATTGGGAAAACAAAAAATAAAAACAACCTCCCCCTCCATCTCCATTAGCTCACTGTTAGAATTATTTCTCATGCTGTGGAGTTCCCTAACTGAGCACCAGTGTATGAGGTGTCCAGGAGCCCTGAGGGAAAGGCCCCTCACAGCTCCTGAGGGCAGCACCACTTGAGGCCAGGCTGGGATGGGGCCTGAGGCCCTCGTAATGCTTCCTTGCGGCAGGCTCCCTTGATGGATTTGTCACCTATACAACAAAAATCAGTATCTACTTGATTTCAAAAATTAGATTTTCAGGAAGTACTGTAAGGATGGCATGAAAGAGACCTTGGTGAAGCCAAAGAAGATACATTGCACTGAAAGAATAATAAATCACTCCATACTGTGGGATGAAGATCAGGTTATTTTTCATGCAGAACAACTGTATCCAGAACAGGAGCAGGTTAGTGAAGATGCCTGCATCCCACTGCAAATTTTCAGCAATTAGTTGCCTGCTGTGATCCTCATTCCTCTTTTCTGCATTACTGCAGTAGCGAATAGCAGAGATTTAGCTGGTGTTAGTTGTGTCCTGAAGCTCACTCAGCCACCTGCTCCGTGGTTCAGTGTCTGGCAGTGGAATGTGGCGCAGCCAGAGTGTGTCTGTGCGCAGCTTTGGTAGAGTTGAGAAGCAGAGCTCATTCTGGGGAAGGAAATCTTGACAGTCATCCCTTCTGAGATGTAAAATATTCTTTACTGTTTAACCTGCAGTAAAGGGGAGAGAAATTATTTCCTCTGCTAGAGGAGTTCTGGAGCAATTGATTCTTCTTTGGAAGTGCAAGGAGCTAGATCTCTGCAAACATCTGGATTCCACTGTCTGTTTATAACTAGTTCATTATGCATATATTAGTGTAACTCCACAGTTTGTAGTTAATTGTTGAGAGTTAAGCCGGGCAGAAGTTCCGTTAGCATCCTTCTGCATAGCTAACTATCTCAGGACTCACACTTGGTCTTGCTTTACATTTTTCAAGGCATTTGCATAAGAAAATACATGGAGTTAAACATGGTGAACTGGATTTTTTTCTTAATCTTACTTGCAGTGCTGAAGTTGAGTAGCAGGTGTGCATAGTACCTACCATCTGAGCTGCTGAATCAGTCATGGCACCCATGTTTTTCACTGGTTTTTATAATTTCTCTTCCTGTTTATTCTTATGACTGTTTAAAATTAAATAACTGAAACTTTTAGTTTAGGTTGCTTGCCTTTGTTTAATAATTTTTTTTTTTTTGCACCTTGAAAAAACATTGGATCACATAGCTATGACCATAAAGCCCTGTTACTGGATCTCTGATGGAGATCTGCATCCCTTGTGTTGTATTAACTGCCTTTGAATGTTACCGGTTCCAACACACAAACATACCCTTGCAGGGTTTGTGTTTCACACACATGCTTTGCTGTGAGATTAGGAACCTTCTGTCAAAGTCTGTATGGATTTTGTGCTCAGGCCCATTAAAAGAATTGCCAGTCATGCTTACAGTGTCATGTTGTAAAAACATAGATTTTTTTCACATACTTAATACTTTTTAATATTTACAAAGGGTAAGATAAATGTCATTAAAAAACAAAACAATATTGACAACCCTCTAAAGTAGATGTACATTTCAGCATGATTCTTCATGTTAAACGTTAAATGCTTGTTTAAATAGTCTGCTTAATTGAAATTTAGCAAGACAGAATGCTTTTCTCAGTGCTTTACTGAATCTGTTGCTGTAGTAGTCAAAACAGGGGAAGAAAATACTCCACACCATATTTTACCCTCCTTTTCAATCTAATTCATTCTTTTTGTTGTTGCTACTGTTGCATGTGAGCTAAGGAAAATGGAAGACCACTAATCTCGATAATCAAACCTTGTCATTCAAGAGGCAATATCTGACATCTGGAATCATCTAGATATATTAATTATTTCATTTCAAGTATTTGTGTTTTAAAGAATCCTATGAAGTCTGTTGTTCTGTATTTATGTTTTGGGCTGTTTCCAAAATCAATCTTTGTCTTCAAACATTTGCCTGTATGAATGGTACTGACGTCAGATAGGCAAATATGTGCCTGGGGATGGAATCTTTTTTTTTTCTTTTTTTTTTTCTCTATTGGATTGTGCACTTGACTTTGGTTCTCTCAAAGAAATCTGACTGTAGTGGTTAGAGTGCAGCATTCTTACTTCATCTTTAAAATTTATTTTTTATTTTATTATTATTAATTTTTGGAACAAAGTTTAAACAAGACTAAGTTTGTCTGGTATCATATAAAATGTAATAGAGAACTTATTCTAAAAACACTAAGTTTTTAATTTGTAAGTTCAGATTGACTTGTTTCTTAATGGCTCTGTTATCTGAGAAAAACAAAAACATCATAGTAACCATTAGAAGTCATATTTTATTAACAAGGTACATATAATGTGAAATCACCTTTTCCCCGTGGAGGAAGTGTTACTTGCACTGTGGTACCATAAATAAATATTGAATATTGACTGGAATGTAGTTGAATACATTATCTTGGGTATATCTTGTTAATTTTGTATACAGTTTAGGTTTTTGTAGTTATTTAGCAACTGGATAATGTTTGAAGAGGAAGTATTTTTCATTTATTTCTTATGGGTTAAGCCTATTTCTATTATTTTAATTAAAGGAAAAGCAAAAATGCCTAAGCAACAGCAAAAATAGTGCTGGTTTGTTTTTTTTTTTTTTTTTTTGTAAAGCATAGTCATTATAGTTTATGTACATGTCTACTTCCAACAGTGATTTCTCTTACACCCTATTATCGGTCACTCCATTTCTATCTAAATTTATTTTCAGCAGAAGAGACTATAACATCTCTTGCTTCTTTAGTTATGATAAGCTGTACTTGTTTGTAAAAACTCTGGCAATATTGCCACAAGGTTGGAGAAGGAGCGCGGAATGGAAAGGAGATAGAGAAAGAATGTCTTTTGTGACAAGGAGAAAGAGAAGTTTGTTGGTGCTATTTCAGGGTGAGACATATACTGTCCGGTTGCAAGTTAGCATAGAAATGGGCTGTAAAAATAAATATAAGTATGTATTTCTTTTCCTTTTAAAAACTTTTAGACTCAAAATAGCACATTAAGAGCAAAACCACAAAATTGTGCCTGTGTGATCTGTTGGTTTTAGGTCACTTTTTACTGTAGGCAAAATACTACTGATGATTCAGCAGTCTATCTTTTTTTTTCTTTTCAAGAGACTTTTGATATTTAATGCAACACTGCTTTATGGATTGCCACGGAGGTAGAATTTTTAACATTTGTCTCAGTAGAAAATCAAATGTGGCATGATTGTTGGATGTTCTTATATTTCCAGAACTGAAGATTTATCTCAATTTAGGGATTGCATCAAAGTGGAAGGAAGTTTCTTTTGCAAGCCTGCTGTTATTCCTCCTTTGCTGGGAATGGTTGTAGATTTAAATCCATAACTTTTTTTTCTATGTGTGGAATTGACTTTAGTGACTCAACACATTGTGAATATTAAATATCTTTGTATCGATTTGTCAACTAAAGTGTTTTTTGTATTATTAGCAATAGAATTCTTGTTGAGTAGGCTAATGTCTTTCCTCTGTTCATGCCCTTATTTACGATACTTCTGAAAATCATTTTGCAATCTCTTTGGAACACATGCTTTGCTCTGAGTTCTGTGAAGTATTTATGGTTAGACTTGAGGCTCCAGAGGATCTATGATTCACACAATCAGAAATAATGAAAATTATTATGTTGTTCAGGTATTACACCTCTATTCACAGTCCAGAAGCTGAAAATTAGATGATTAAACTGAGATGTTGTCTGAGGAAAGAATATGGAAAGATGTATATAAATTAAAAACAAACAAAGAAAAAAAGACAAAGGGAAAAAGTGTCTTTGTCTGTTCAGGAGGCATCTTGGGCTAAATAATCATCCCCACCATTATTCAACTTTTACAACTTGTTTTGAGATATAGCAGGTAGAATGGCTTACAAAGCAGATTTGCAGGAAGCAAAACTTACTTCAATCAGTTCTAACAAAAATAATAAATATACTATTGAAGTTCCAAGTGATGACCAAATCTACAGGATCTGATAGAGAACAATATAAACTCTGATAATAAGTCCATAAACGTGTTTGACAATTTCTTCATTCAAGAGAAAACTGCCTCCTCCTTTGTTTGGTGTTGAAATAATTCTGTGTCTGTTGAATGCTTGGTGGCAGATGTATAAAAAAATTTCCTCTGCTGTGAATGCAGTCAGTTGCTACAGCTATCATTTCCCTGTGTAAGGAAAAAACAACAGCAAAACAACAAATCATACCATCTGAAAGAGGAAGGAGGAAAGCAAAAAATGCTTCAAGATTTGAATTGCAATTGTGGATTTCTTTTCTCTATTATTTGTCAAAGTAGTTGGGTACTGAAAAGATGAGCCTGTCAGTGAGTTTGAATGTTGCTGTAGTGCCAGAAGATTGCTATCCTTATGATTAATGCAATGCCAACAACAGGACATCTGTGAGTGTGTACCAGCTACTCATCTCGATGAGTCACTTACTGCTAGCTCTGTGCTTGGTTGTTCTAAGACATGGGAGGGTGTTGAGAAATGACTTTCCTTTTCATGAGCAGGGTAGACATGTTTGACACTTGTGTCTATAGTTTTGCCAATAGAAGAGACAACCTGGTGTATAAAGCACATCCTCCTTCATGTGCCCTACAAAGCTGATGTTCTTGCAGATGATTGTCCCTCTCTACTCTGCCTGATCTGGTGTTTGATCTAGCAGTTGGCAGTGCTGCCTGCAGCATGGGGGTTGGAACTAGATGATCTTGGAGGTCCCTTCCAGCCCAAGCCATCCTATGATTCTCGAAGTGTGCTGGGCTCTTTCTTCTCACCTCCTGTTTACTTCACTTTCTTGTCTGAAGGTCAGGTGATGTATTAACATAGAGATTCTAGCCTGTAATGTTGTTTTTTAGTTTCTTCTGCATTTGCTCCTTATAAAGTAACTGAATGAACAAGTAGTTGTCTAAAACGTGAATTTTATTTTGATTATAGTATGGCCTTTAGGAACTACAGGCTTGTTTAGAAGGAGAAATATCTGTAAACGCAGAATTAGTTTATTTGCTGGTATAAAAAGTTTCAAAATATTTTAATGATTTCTGAATATTATTTTAATATCTGATTACTCAAAAATAACTCACTAGCTTGTTGGGTGGCATGTTATGGACAAACTGGAGAGTCTGGCTGAATGTAAGATGTGCAAATTTTCCCGTGTCCTGGCAACACTGACTACAGAAATCATTATTTCTTGTAAGAGGAAACATCCTAAAAAACAATGAATGGGAGATGGATGGGAGAAAAAATTTATGTAACTACTTGTAGTGACCTGTTAAAACTGTAGTGAAAGAGTATAAATACTGTATTGCTTTTAAAGAATTATAGCCTACTCTTATAGAAGAGATACTCCTTAAATAGGACAAGTCACTCCTGAATTAGCAGCAGTTAGGATTTTTATGCATTATGAAGAGTAGGTGAGAGACTGCTGGGGACAGAGGAACATCTTTTTGCATAAAGATGTGTTTTCTTTTGACTTCCATGCTGCAAACTGAAATACAAGCTGTGTGTTTCCAGCACTCACACATTCTCTAGCAGTGTGAAAGGATATGCTGTCCTCACTTGGCAATTTTTTTAGCCATTTAAGATCAAAGTCAGCAGTGGTGTTGAATAGGAATGACATTAGCTATTCTTGGGCTGTCTTGAGCCTTCTCCAGATTCTGCAGAGTTGATTTAAACTGGGGCAAACTGGGTCATCGGAGCAGCTGCTGGGAACACATCTCAGCTCTGAGGTGCTCTTGTCGGCTGCGAAGAGCACCTAGGACTAGGCTGGGCTGAGTGTGGGTGTGAGGAGATAGCTGCCATCCCTAACTGTCCTGTAGCACCAGTGGCCGCTTCCCAGCCAAGCTGGACCACTGGAGGGTGTGGGAAGGGATGTATGTTTGCTCATCTGCAAGCAATGCTGATGGCAAACCTGACTTTCCTTTTCTAGGGAAGAGGTGAGGGATAGTGGGGAGTGTGGGACTGGAGGCCAGCAGGGACCTACAGAAAGTTCAGCTATGATACAGATTGCTAAAGGAGATGAAGTGGAATTAAAAATGTGTATATTAAATAATTTAAGAAAACAAACTTTTCATTATGGATTGAATGAAAGATTTGGGGCCCTGAGTATTACATTTCCTGTACTGCTCATATCTGCATAAACAGTCTGATTTTTCTTTTATTGGAACCCAACTTACCTTCTTCATCTGTGACTGTGCAGAGATGATTTTCTTGCAGAATATCTTTTGACTTGTGTCATCTTATTAGCTACTTGTTCTCATTCCTAATCAAAAAGGAGCTTGTGTTTTTCTGTTATTTTAGTTGTCACGTCATGTCTAGTGTTATCCTAGTTTCAGGGCTCAAAGTGGCATCTACAAAGCAGTGCAAATGTATTAACAGCTCATAGGCACAACAGTTTGTTCCGTATATTATACGGATACATATATTTGCAGCAGCTAATAAAATTTTTTAACCAATTATGCATCTAAAAGAATAAATACTAGAGCTGCAGCACACTCTGTTTCACGGTAAGACAGTGAATTGTATTCGTTATCATATCTTCCTTACATAGGTATAAGGTCTGCAGTCCCTGTTCTACTGCTGATCCCTCATTCTTGTCTCTTTGAATTTCTGATCTCTCTGCTATCAGAAAATACAACATCCAAATGTGGGAGCCAAGATTACCCAGTCTGAAGTAATCCTCTGTCTCAGGAGGAAAGGACTTCTGACACCATGTCACATTTAAAATGTTTTTGAGTGAAATGTTTCAGTGCCATCTGAATTCTTCCAGGAAACAAGTATCTAGAGGAAATAGAAATTTCATTATTCAGTACCCCAGGGATGACTTGTGCGAGTTCATGAGATGTGCCATCTGGAAATTCTTGTTCATTAACATGCTGCAGCCTTCTTTGGACATCGAGGAGTTCCAAGGTGCTTGGTTTAAGTTCCTTTGGAAGTGTTCAAAATAAAATATTTGAAAGCCTAAAAATAAATAAATAAATATGTTTCTGAGTTGTCCAGGTTACTCTGTTCTTCCATGAAACTAATCAAATCTGCTGCTGCGTGCTCCTATTGCCTCTTATTCTCCTGCTTTTCAACTACTTATCACTTAAAATTCATCAGAGGTCACCAGCAGCAGGGTATTGCGCTCTTTGCCTCTTTCTTTTTTCTTCCTTAAAACCTTCAGCAGCCACCAGAGGCTGTGGTGGGGTCCCTGAGGGCTGTGGGACCACTGCCAACCCCAGCAGAGCTTGCTCAGCACAGTCGTTGTTGTTGTTGATATTAATACTTGAGAGTGCTCAAGTAATGCAGGCCTCCTTTTTGGGTCTTGGGTCAGGTTGGAGAAAAATGTTTTCTATGGCTTTAATGATCCGGAGTGTGCAGAAATATTAATAATGAATGAGGACTTTTTTTTTTTCTAATTACAAACTGCTGAAATCCATCTAGCTTCTAGTTACTAAGGATTCTTGTCTCAATATTCCTCTCTTTGTGACCTGTATTTAATGACATATTCATCCTTATTGCTTTCTAGAGAATTTCTAGTTTCTTTTTACCTGATTAAGTTTTTTGAGGAAATCTGAAATAAACTAATTTTACTGAGATTCTCTTTCTTAGTCAAATGCTACCGAAGCTGGCATATAAGCCTAGTATGTACTGGGAGGATGAAACATGTTATTTCTTTAGTAAACTGAGCTACAAGTCTATTTTTTCCTTACTTCTGTTTGGTGGAAACTGGACGTTTGTCAGCAAATAGTGAATTACTGCTTGTCATATGCAGAAAATCTATTGACCGCTTTTACCTTGACTCTGTTTGTTTTAAGAAAAGGTCTGTTTTATACAAACTGTGATGTATTACAAAAGTGTTGTTTTCTACTTCTGAAGAAAGAAATACCATGGAATTTCTCTGAGCAATCCGAACCTCTTAAGAAATACATTTTGTGCTACATTTGAAATCCTCACTTCCTTGTGTTACTGTTTGTCTACCAGTAAAAGAACAATTCTGTAGAATACATTTGACAGCTTTTTTTAAAGAGTCCAGCAAATTTTGTAATCATGCAGGGGGTACTTGAAGTAGGCTTTGGAAGATAATGAAACTACTGTAAAAGGAAAATTTTGTTGATTTTTTTTTTTTAATATTGAAGCTTTGTGTGGTAGAGGTGGAAAGACACCACTAGAGATCATCAAGTACAATCCCCTGCCCAGAGCAGGCCCAGCTAGAATAGGTGGCTCAGGGCCATGTCCAGTTGTGTTTTGAGTATCTCCAAGGCCAGAAACTTGCACACTCTCTCTGGGCAACCTGTTGCAGTGCTTGATAACTGTCACAATAAAAATAATTTTCTTACATTTATCTGGGATTGCTTTTATTTCAGTTTGTGCACGATGCCTCTTGTCCTGTCCCTGGACAGCACTGAGAAGAACATTGAGAAGAATCTGGCTCCATCTTATTCTGTTCTTTCCTTCTTTCCTTCAAGTATACATGTAGCTGGATGAGACCCATGTGAGCCTTCTCCATTCTGAACAGGCCCAGCTCTCTCAGCCTCTCCTTACATGTTGAATGTCTGAGGGTTTCATTGCTGTTGTGGCCATTGGCTAGCCAGTGTGGCTACACCTAACTCGATGTGGCTGTGTTTCTGTGGGAAAAAAGCTTTGCAAGGTTATGCTGTGTTGGAAAAGTGTGGTGGGCTCTCTCCATCCTGGATATGCCACAAGCAAGTGGTTTGCATCCCTCCTGAGACCCCGGTGCTCAGGCTGAACCCTCATTGCAGATGTTATCACCAGCTGCTTCCAAATGACCTGTCAAGACTCCTGCTTTGATTTTCAGCCAAAAAGGAAAAAGAAAAAAAAAAAAAAAGGATATCCAGCATAGACAGTATCTGTCTCTGTCTCTCATGTGCTGCACAAGCTGGGCTTTCTAAATATGCTTAGCAGGTGGATTGTTTTCTCTCTCTGGATCACCTTCCTGCAGTGCCCTCTGGAAGCTGCAATATATGGTCAGAGAATTGCAGCAGCTCTGGTTTAAAAGCTTCAGCTTGAGCTAGGGTCAAGGTAGGACTCAAAGCCATTGCGGCTCTGGTTGTTTACTTCAATCTCTCCTGTGACACAGAAGCTCATAGATTTTATAGATACGTCACTACGATTAGCAGTTTACTGACATGTTAAGTGACACAGATCTAGGAATGGGAGTGGATGCTACTGGGCAAAAATACATTCCACATCTACTGCGTGTAGCTGGTAACTTTCCAATTGGGCAGTGCAAATTGCTTTGGAATGACTCGTTCTCAGTCTGGTTTATTCTGTTTTCTTTTCTCCTCGGTCTGAGTGGGATGGTTTTTATTGACTTTCACTTAGAGAGGAGAGGGGGGGGAAAAAAAGCAAACTTAATTGTGTCAATACTCAGCATTAGCATTAGCTTTTTCCTCTTAACTATCAAGAATCTGACCCAAACTGTCAAGCACTTAATATCTGCAATGGTTGGCTCCAGTTTGATGCTCACATTCTGTTCTCTGTCTAGTCTCCTGGTCCCTTAACGCCACCATGCTGTAGCCCCAGTGGCTATTAAAGACTTTGAGCTGGGTAAAAGAAGATTCTGTGGTTTACACATTATATATTGTTGGTACACCCAATAAGCCTGGTAAGGTTATCATTCTCTGAGTGGCTAAATTGATTAGTCAAATCAAAAGCCTTTTACTAGGCTTTAGTATACTTTACTACAGATCACCATACTCCTGCCTTGGAGCCAGCCAGATTTGTCCCATGAATCGTGAGGGAACATGCCGGGATCCTCTTTCCTTTGTGTGCTCTTTGAGTACTTCATGCTCCTGGTCCACAAATTTCTTGAAAGAGAGAAGATGTATAATAACACTGGAAGTGGGTTTTTGAAGGGTGATAGCTCATTAGCTCTATGGGGATTCTTTGACGTGTGCTCCTATTAGTAAGACTGGGTCTTTGCAGTGAGTTTATGAATCAGTGAGTTTACCATCAGTGTATTTCATGTCGCTGTTACCTTTATTATTGTTGGTACCTCTAATTCCAACACGTTGATGTGTAAGTGTAGATAATAGCTAGCTATAAATTTAAATTGAAACAGGATTCAGAAAACAGACATCCAGAAATAAAAAGATAAGAGCTATCTGGAAAAGATTAAGGAAAATAAAGAACTGCAAGAAAAGGTTAAGAAACTGGCTGTCTTTCTAAAATATTTGCTAGAATTCAACCATATGGAATGTTTGACTGTGCTGGTTTGAAAGAAAGCAAGCAGATTCGATGTTGAGAAACAAGGAGTACTGTGTCCTCTGCAGTCAAAAGGTTGAAAGAGCATTGCTGTGCCTGATGTCAAGAATACAGCATAGGTATACTTTTATGAAATTAAAATTTGTGTTCAGTTTTTTTATTGTTATCTATTGTTGCCTAGTAATTTCTCCGTGATTTCACAAACATTAGCTAAAAACATTTTACTTTCAGTATAGTAATAATTTATTTAAAGGTAGATGCAGAAGTTTAATAATATTTACAAATAATTTTATAAAAATAGGTTTGAGCGCTGGTTTTATTTTCGAGAGTATTTTTTTTTATAAGCCTCTTTGTGTTCAACTTTAAAGATACAAAGACTTGGTAGTTTTTCTTTGGCCAATTTTGCCACCTAGTGGCTGTAATTAAACAGAACAGTTCGGGTTTTTTTTGTTTTGTTTTGTTTTTTGAAGTAGCATAGTACTGCTGTAGTTTTCCTTTGCATTGAATTTTTTTTGTAATTTGTGTGTTGGCGTGAATTTCTGATGCATCTGAAAGAGCTCAAAATATTTCTATGAAAGTAAATGATTTATCTTTTTTAAGAGCTTGGTAAATGAGCGACTGTAAGGGAGTTGAATAATACAAAATTTATGCTCTTTTTAAGGAAGTAGACTTCTCATAATTGAATCAAAAGAAAAACGTTGTGTGTTCTTAAAATACCCTAGTAAAAAGATAAAATTTTAGGCCTATGTTTATATCTTCCACAGCTGTTTTTCCCTCTAGTATCCTTGAAGAGTACGTAAAATAAATCATCCTGCTTCGGATATAGTCTCTACAAGGTGGATAAAGGAGAAACCTGTGTCAGCAATGCTTTTACTTCAGAATGCTTTACAGATACCACTGAAGGCTGCCGAATCCATAAGTAGAATAATGGAGTCTGTGTAAATATTGTTTATTTTCTCCCTTCCATGTACTTCTAATTCTGATGCAGAACCAGATCAAAAAGAAATTAACACGACCCTAAATTATATCGTTGTACGTTGCGGTGTCTTTAGCTCTGTGAAATGCAATTAACATAGAAAGTCTTCAACAGCTGTTTCCTCAGCATCCCAATATCCTGTGATAGTGTACGTACTGCAGAGGACAAGAGATGTATGGGGTGCTCGTGGACCCTAAAACCTCTGGTCACTGATTCAACTAGGTGCCATCTCATTTCACTGGGAAACAGCAAGCTGCTCACAAGGCAGCTATCCAATTTGTAAAGTTAATATAATTTTTTCTTTTAATAGAAACGTTATCATTTTTTTACTGCCTCAAATGTTTGGAGTTGTCCTTGCTTAATATGTTTTCTCTAAACTAAAAGAGACATGTTGGGGGGGGGGGGGGGGAAACAATTCCTTCAACAGGAAAAAAAGCATATTTACCCATAACATAGGCATTTTAAAGGAGTAGAGACTTAGGTTAGATGTCAGGGAGAGGTTTTTCACAGAAGGTGTGGTGAGGTGCTGGACCTAGGCTGCCTGAGAGAGGTTGTGGATGCCCTGTCCCTGTGGATGTTCAAGGCCAGGTTGGGTCCCCAGGGATCCTGGGCAGCCTGATCTAGTGCTTGATCTATCTGTTGGTAATTCTGCCTGCAGCAGGGGGGTTGGAACTAGATGATCTTGGAGGACCGTTCCAACCTAAGCCATTCTATGATTCTAGGAGCAGAAGAGCTAGAGAAACTTGATTCTTTTTTTTTTCCTTTTGATTCCTTTTACTATCTGCCCTATTTTTCTTTTATATATCACTATGACAGTAATCTTTTGTAAGTAAGTTGAAGCAAACTCTGTGACTGATTCACATTTAATATTTAATGATTGATCACACACATAAGCATGATACCATATAATTGACCTGGTAAAGCATGTGATGTTCATCTGTAATTTAAGCTTTTTCTCAATTATTTGGTAATTATCAGGAGTTTGAGTGTCTCTTATCCATCTTTTAGTTGTCACCAAACTTGTAGGAATGAAACAGCCTTTAGACTTCCACTTTTCCAAGTAATTTGAAATTGTCTGACAGGGGAGAAGCTGATGAGGTGGTGAAATGGAAAAGGATCTGCTGAGTGAAAGGGAAGTAATCACATCAAGCTTTGTTCCAGAAGAAAACTGAGCTAAAAAGTTATGGAAAAGGCCTTCACACCTCTTGATCAGAATATAGCCTAGAGAGTATGCTCCACTTAATGAGAAACTAAAATAACACAGTCATCTTGTATGTATTGCCATAATATTATTCATGAGATCCAATTCAATACACCAAATTATGTGATTGCTGGGATGTACTCAGTAAATACCTAAACTAGAGGAAAGAATAAACACAGCAGCAGGAAAGAAGAGGGAGGCAGTGCAGAATTTGTTTTCAGTGAGAAAGAAGCAAGTTCCTGACTTTTGAAGACTAGGGAGAGATGTTGGTAGTCTCTGAGATGGCAGTAGAGGTGACCTTAACATTGAAGGAAGAAACCTAGATAGATAGATCTAGAAGCTGCCAAATGTGCACTGTTAATCAGATTTCTGATAGAATCTGCATGTGCATGGTATGACCTTAACTCCTGGCAGAACATGCCTGAGAATTAGTTTTTAAGCAGAAACAGTAGGATTGTATGCAAGTTGGAGGAAAGAGAAGAGGATTAGGTATGGGAAATGTCTTGTGTTCAAAAACTGGTCAGACAGGAAAACCTGAAGAGCAAGCTGCTAATAGAGAGGATGATGAATACATGATGAATACAAGTAGAGGATCACAAGAAAAAGCAAAGACTGGTGAGTAGGGGAGAAATAGGGTGATGAAGAGATTTAGCATATGAGGAAAGAAAAGAAAAAAAGATGCAGCAGAAGATCAAGCGGCAAAGAAGGAAATGAGGCCAAAGCCAGAAGAGAAGGCAAAAAATGGCAGCAATATATAAGGCTTAAGGTCTTCAGAGAAAAGAAATTGAAATACAGTTGATGTTCCTGGATACAGGAGACAGAATAGACTTCAGGCTAAAGGAATGATGGGACATAACCTGAAAAGGCATCAAGAAGATGATGTATGACTAGGTGTGGGAATCTCTTCAAGGGAGACTAGCAGATTGCAGAAAATCCCCTCCTGTGTCAGACCATCTAATCCACTGATCTTTTTTCATACTGAATTTAAAAAACAAATAGGTAGGCTGATAGCTTGACAATTTCATACAAACCAGGCTTAATCATCACTTTAGGCAAATTGCTAGTTATCTGTCTTGGGAAGATTTTAACTTGTTGAAAAATGAACTTATTAAAAAAATAAAAAGTTGAAAAGTAAAACTCTGAAGTAAAGCCAGCCAGCATGAAACCTTCTTAATGAATATGAGGACTCCTTGGTGCTTATATTCTCTTCCAAACAACAGCTGGCAGAGGATGTTTATAACTTTAATAGGAATTCAACAACATTCATTTCTGGTGAAAGACAGGAAGGTGAGAGCCATAGCTGGAAAATGCTCATTGTCGGTGATTAAATCAGCAAACCGTTATTTAAGAATGTTAACTAAATACAGAGGTCTTGAGCTAGTATTGCATTTTTTTTTAAGTTAAATTCAGTTACTTTGATTTTTCCTGGATGATACATATCATACGTGCACATTGCAGTAGAGGTTATCCATTTGGAACACCATTAGAAAAGCAACTGGCTGAAGAGAGTCATTGCATTCTTCCAAGCAATGTGAGAGTTCCTGAACCTCAGCAGAAGTAGGTTCTCAGAAAGCTTTCAGAGGGGATGAGTATAACATGTGATGAATGAACTATCACATAGAGGAAGATGACACCAATGGAGAAATGTCAAATTATTAAGGTTATTTTCAGTAGTTTCCAAGGATCATATTTTAAATACCAATCTGTTTGCATGCAATATGTTGCATAATGTGTAGCAAACAGTAAAAAGATTGACTTGGCCTACTTTTGAAAATCTCATACAAAGTTTGTCTCTAACTTTCGAAGCAGAAGGTTTTGGTTTGTCTTTGATTTTTTGAGGGAGAGGGACTACATCTCTTATTTGTATAGTTCATGCAATGTAGACAAAACTAAGGGGTTCAGAAACACCCTATTCTGCCAAAACGTTGGAGATGTTTTTATCGCAATTCCTCTGTCACCATGGATCCATCATAGTTTTGTATGGATGCTTAAAACACTTTATTTATATACAGCTGTCTGACTTAAATATCTCCAAATGAGTCTCTCTGAAGTGCTACATAGAAAGAATGTTAAATTGAACTGTGTAAATTCATCCATTTAACAACTGGCTAGTATGCAAAAAATCCTTTAGCTAAAAATAATACATTATTTCATACGTGCTTACTCCATTAAACTACCTAATAAGTGGATAGGAAAAGCTTTAGAAGGATTACAGTTAGAAGCAAATGAAATGTTTTGAGGTAAATTTAGGAATACATTCAAGTACTTAAAGTTGTTATGATGCAAATGTGAAAATCAAACCTAAATATTTGTGTGTATAAATTATTTCTGAGTATTGGTAATATTGAATTGCAGTTCTAGAAAAACAGCTATCAAGAATCTTTGAGGGATCACGGTGACTGGCCAAGGCTTGTGAGGGCTGGAGGAAAGCAAATGTAACCACAGTGTTCAGGTAGGGTACAAGAAGGAATATCTGTGGAGCTTCAGGCTGGTCAGCCTCTCCTCAGTCCCCCTGAAAGATGGTGGAGCAAATCCTCTTGGTAACCATTACTAACGACAAGTAGGTGGCTAAGAATAGTCAGCACAGATTTAAGAAGGGGCAACTTTACACCCATTACAATGAGGTGCTTGGCTCAGCAGACAGGAGAAGAACAGTGGATGCTGTTTATCTTGCTTTTGGCTAGGTTTTCAAAACTGTTTCTAAGTTCATCCTCATAGACAAAATGATGGACTAAATATGTGTGTGGTGAAATGTCAGGCTCAAGCAGTGTGAGCTCCAGCCCTGCCAGAGGGCAGTCATAGCGCTGTCCTCCACCAGAGTTGTTCATGGAGTAGTACAATTTAACTTTTTCATTAATGGTCTCGATGATGGGACAGAGTGTACCTTCTGCAATTTTGCAGATACTACAAATTGGGGAGAAGTGGCTGATACACCAGAGGGTTCCATCCAGAGGACCCTTTACAGTTGGAGAAACAGTCTGACAGGAACCTCATGAAGTTCAGCAAAGAGATGTGAAAAGTCCTGCTCCTGAAGAAGAATAACTCAGTGGTGCTGGCCAAGTGGCAAGCAGATTTGCAGAAAAGGCCTTGAGTACACTTCAAGTTAACATGAGCCACCAGTTTGTCCTTGCAGCAAATGCAGGCAGCCTCCTGGACTGTGTGTTAGGAAGAGCAGTGCCAGCAGGTCAGGGGGTGATCACCTCCCCTCTGGTCAACTCAGCTGAGACACATCTGGAGTGCTAAGTCCAGTGCTGGGCTCCCCAGCGCAAGAGTGATGTGGACATATGCAGCAATATAGCCAAGGACAAAAACATAGCTTGAGGGATTGAAGCAGGATGGACAGTCTGAGGGCTGTGCTGGTTCAGACTGGAGAAGGCTCATATGGATCTAGATTTATGAATAGGAAAGAAGTAAAGAAGACAGAGCCAGACTCTTCTCAGGGGTGTCCAGGGACAGGACAAGAGGCATCATGCACAAATTGAAATATAAACAAAGCCAACTGACTGTAAGAAAAAATATTTTTATTGTGATGGTGGTCAAGCACTGCGACAGTTTGCCCAGAGAGAGTGTGCAAGGCTCTGGCATTGGAGATACTCAAAACGCAACTGGACATGGCCCTACTCTAGCAGAGCCTGTTCTGAGCAAGGATTTGGACTCCATGATCTCCAGTGGTGCCTTACCACCTTCACTGTTTCATGATTCTGTGGATAAACTGAAATAATGTAAAGGAACTTTTTAATAAAGGATTCTGAAGTTAGCATAGGATGGACAGTCATTGTTCTTTGACTTGTCTTTTTTTTTTAATTCAGAAAAAAATTTCTATCACTGCTCTCATTGGAATTGATGTGATGCCATTTGAGGTAGTTGGAGCAGCTCTGCCTTGAGCTTGCTGGCACTGAACACTTCAGATTCATCTCATTAGCCCTAGGCAGTCACTTGATCAGATTATGGAAGGTCTGGCCAGGAGCTCTGGGTGACCGTGAACTGGCAGAGGCTTTATTCAGATAGTGCTGTTTAGCTGAGGAAGCCAATCAAAGTAAATGATAACAATTTACTGATAGCCTCTTTTTCTTTTCCCACCTTTCAGCTTACGTAACATGTGATATGAAGCACTTGAACAGAGTACAAATAGCTATGTCACTCATTTGCCCTCTAAGAGTTCATTCCTACTCAACCTTTCGTGCCAACCTGTTCATTTAATTTCAGATAAATACATATGTCCTTTCTTTTACACTGCTCCAACATGTTGGAGGAACTGCCTCTAGATATTTGAAAATCAGCCATATTGTCTTAATGATAATGGCTAACTAAATTTAAAAGTATATTTTAAAAATTACACTTAAATATACACTTAAATATATATATACATTTAAATATTACATTAAAAATACATTTTACAAGAAATACAAAATTAGGAGGGTTGATTTGTTTATAGAGCTATTGTTTTCAGTGTTAGAGTACAGGAAAAATATCTTTCACTAGCTTGGTAGTATTCTACTGTTTAGCGGTATTTCCTGATTTTCAGTTACTCTAGGATTAGATGTCTTGTTATGCCTTCAAAATAAAGTAGCATGGAAGTGGTCTTATTTTATTTTATTTTTTAAGGTGATGTTAAGATATTTTTGGTTCCAGATTTGCCAAGAATCGTTAGAGTAGATTGTTGCAGATTTGCGTAAGGCTAAGCTCACCCAGCAAGTGTAAGGATAGCGATAAAATCTGCTGCCTGACTAGTCGTCATTGTTTCTTTATATGCAATAAGCACTGCTAGAAAATCACAAATGTAATGAGAAAGAAAATCATTTACACGATAAAGTAAAATCCAGCATGAGTGTTGAGGAAAATTTAACAAAGAATGAATATAGTCTACTTCTGTGTTCACTGCGTTGTATAATGGGAACTGTAAACAAAGTCATATTTGCAGAGCATGAAATTTTACTGAGTTCCAATTATAGATAGATTTGACCTTGTGTCCCTTTTATTCCTATATTCCCAAACAATTATTTATTATTTAATAAATAATAATATTATTTATTAAATGCTCTCCCACCCCTCCCTGAAAGGCAACATTTTCATGTTGAAAAAATAAAGTTTTCTGAGCTAACAACTTCTGTCTTCCTGCTAAAAAATAACTAATTACCTATCTGACTGCTTGATAGGATGAAAAATAAAGGTAACTGAGATTTAGCTACATAGATTAGATCCCTACATCCACTATTTCCTGTTTTTAATTATATTACTCTGATTTTATTTTTTTAAGAGAGCATCTGCAGGTCCAGCTGAGATGATTTATCAGCCAGACATCTTCATTAACAATTGTGGCTTTTCACCAAAGCTCATTGGGCTTGGAGAAACCAGTCAGCCCACTGGTGTACGTGGGAACTACTGGTTGTTGGACAATCTGGGAGGTGGGGTGGGTGGAAAAAAGTGAGACTTTAAATCTTGTTATGCATTTATGTCCCCAAAGACTTTCAGATGCTTTATACTGATTATTATTTATTTTTAAAGAGGAAATCCATACATTTAAAAAACGCACTTGAAATTGGCAGGAGTTTATTGCCAAAACTGAGTTTTAGCTGCTAGACTTGTCAATGTTGGCTTTTTTAGTTACTTAGTTCAGCACAGAGCCAGAGGACTTGGGGCAGATCTTCATTATCTTCTGCTGAAAGAAAGCTCCTGGCTGTTCAGCTGGTTTAGGTTCCTGGTACCATTTTTGTTCCTTGGTATTATATCTAATTTTTTTCATTGTGGAATTTAATAATAAATTCAGGCACGAAATTAAAAGGAAAAATGTGTACCTCTAAAAAGCAGTATATTGGTCCCCTTTTTAAGTCCCCTTTTTAATTATTTTGAGTATATTGTGTATCTTATTTTCCAGCAAAGTGTCAGCAGTGAATGAGTTAAGTTTCTGTCTGAGTTTAAAAAAACAATAATAAAAAAAAGTAGGTAAATCATGTATTTGTTTGACCGGAGATGCACTGTTCTGGAGACGTTTGAGACTTTCAGACCACTGCCATAAAGTACTGAAGGATTTAATTTTAAGAAATAATATAGCTATTAAGCCTATTATGTCAGTACTGGAATATTCAGTCTCTCCCAGAAGAAGCGTGATGCCTGCCTGAATGATGACCTGTTATCATAAACAGGTTTATTTAATATGACCTGATTTCAGATGTGTTCCCTTATTGTTTTAAGGATAACAATGTTTTATGATTTTTACTTTTTCAAAAACATTATCCATGAATCTTAATTATCTAAGTATTTAATTATCTCTGTCAGTATTTCAGGAAAAACAAAAGAGGGAGGTGTGTGTTAATCACTAAATGTAAGCATACTAAGTATACATTCTGAGTTTTGTGTTCCCTGAAGTTCTTTCTGCCACAGTATCAGCCTGTGCCTGTGTGTGAGCCAGGTAGTAAGGCCACTCGGCAGCCGTGCCGACAATTCATGTGAAACACGTACTGCCAGACAGAGCATCTGACTGTTTGGAGGCTGGTTCTGTAGTCCTGAGGATCCAGAGTGAATTAAAGTCTAGACTCCGTCATTTTTTCAGGCTATTGGGAAGGGATAAATAACAAATTGGATATGTCCTGCTAGTTTGTGCTCTGGGAAGGAAGCTGTAAGAGCGGCAGCAGCAAGAACAACAGCAGCAGCAGCAGCAGCAGCAGGAGCCCTTTAGTGAGCCGGGTGTTGCAGCACTCCAAGATCCAAGGACCCTGCTACGTCTCTGTCTTGCCTAAGTTCAGAATGGTTGGTACAAACCTTACGCCACGTGTTGTAAAAGGTGTGTACGAATATGGAATTTGCAGTGTAATAACTGGATGCTGAGGAAATAAAGACGTGCCTCTGGGTTTTTGTTGTCGTGGCTTTTTCTGCTTTTTTTTTTTAATCATCTGAAAAAGAAGAGATTGATTTACTCAGAGTAAGTAACTTTCATCCATCTTCAAGATAAACTAGAAGGACAGCTCGAGAGCTGGAGGGTGACTATCTGGAGGCTTTTCTACCTGTTTTCTTTCACCTGGGGCTGAAAAGTGAGGAGAGATGGACAGTGTCTCAGAGGAGGCAGGAATGCCCGGAGCTTGGTGAAGCCACACTGACTGCTGCCTGCTGTCCTCTTCATGCAGTGCTGTGGGCTGGTGCACCGACGGCGAGTACGGGTTTCCTATGTAAGTTTCAGTTTATATTAGTACAATGTATAGTGTATGGTATGGCTCAGATATTTTAGTATATGTCTGAGCAACCAACCAGAGTACTAAGCATCTGTGAAATAAGTTTTCACAGCACAGAGACACAAAGATCATTTTTACAAGTAGGAGTATCATCTATTTTTTGAAAACTTATTCATATATAGATGTATTTTATTTCAAAGTAACTTACAGTGTTAAAAAAATTGCAATTCTGACCCTTCTGACTTTTTCTTGTTTAATTGTGTGGGGTTTTTTTATTGGTAATAGCTGTGTAAGTGGAGTCATCAGAATAGGTCACCTATATTTACCCATATATGATAACTGAAAATCAATGTAAGTTACAAGGAATGGTAGGCTGGCACAATAATTTTACAAAAGACTATACATAACATAAAAATCCTCTTGTGGGGCAGTTCTTTTGAAAAAGAGCAGCAGCAGAGTGGCAAAGATATGGCCTGATGGTCTGCACGGTTTGTTTGCCTTCCAGAACAGGGCATTTCAATACTCTGATATGGTAAGACTGCTCTGTATTGCAAAATGGCTGTCTCTAATAAATTCCACAGGGAGGGACAGCGCGAAAGCATAAATATTAGTAATGAAAAAGAGTGGCTGTTAGCTGAAATATGCCTGAGCTATACTCATCTGGCATGATAATCTCCTAAGTAATTCATTTATGTTTTAACATTCCTTTTCTATTCTGCTATTCAGTTGTCAGATAGACGTGATAAGAAACAGGAGGTTAAAATGATGTGGCTAAGCTGCAAACTGAAATTGCTGAGTGTTTGCAACAAGAAGATTGTAGCTTGTTGCACAAGAAAAGAGCATATATATGAGGAGGAATAATTCTGTCATCAAGAATACCCACTTCATTTCTCTATGTCGTAGAAAACTCTTATTTAGAGTGCAAGGTCATTTTTAAGTGTGATCTAAATAAAAGCATTGGGGATTGGTAGAGAGAGTAAAATTATTGGAAATGCATCTCTTGTGCTGGAACATATTACAGAGATGTAAACAATCAGAAAGGTGAGTGAGGCCATAGTGATTTTGCAGGGTTGATTTGACTTTGGATGTGTTTTGTTCTTACTGATGCAACAGTTGATACTGTTGTGTAAAAAGCAGACAGAAGGATGGAGCTTCAGATGAGATATTTGGTCATGGGTAGAATGTAGACAGTACAAGATTCTGTACAAATCATGCAACAATGTCTAGTCCATTTTAACTAACAATTCAATGTAATATCAAAAGTTGGATGTCCACAGTGAAAGTTTTTAATATATTATATTTGTATTTATAGAAGAAATTGAAATGTGAAAGCACTGAAAGCATTTATTTATGAGTTCTCTCATGCCAGTGGAGTTTAGGGCTGTATGAAAATAATGACGTCTTGAGAGGCATCATCCACCCTTTTGTTTGTACTTATTACTGTTATTTAGCGATAGCACCAACCAGTGTGAGTAACATTACTGGGAGAGAACATAACATTTGCACTTACATTCTGAATGCTGATTCTTGAACCACAATGATATCTACTCAGGTTTAGTGTCAGACTAAACACATTAAACTTCATAGATTCTAAGCGTTGGATGTTTGTGGGTCGTTGGGAGAAAGATGCCTAGCAAGTGTCTTACATAATACTAGTATTTGCACCTTACTCTGTGATACTTGTTGTACCAAGGGTATTATGCAAATGCTGCTAGACCTCAGGGTGTTCTGAGTGTCTTTAGCACCAGTTCCTACTGTGCATTGAAAGAATGCTTCATCTTGCTTAGGATAAGTGGAATGGAGTTTGCCCTTGATCTTTCTGGACTTTATGTGAAAGATGACCGTGTTCTCAAATTACTTAATTACAAATAAAAATTCTCTCTGTTGTTTGAATCCTTGATTATCCAAATCCATTATTATTGAATTTTTTTGGTGCTCCCCATGGCATTAGGCTAATTGAGGTTATCCTGTATGATTCTTTTGGGATGAAAGTACTGAAATTAATGTGAGATAAGATATGACCCTTTTTATTAACGTCTGACTCACTGTGGAAAAAATCAGACTTTTATTCTGGGTTATTAGTTTACAGTTCTTAAGTTGGCTATGAATTGGGGTGGAAAATGATCCAACTTAGAAGTTTCTTGCTTATTTTTGAGGAGTAGTGTCGATATTGTACTTTATGCATTCAAAAATGTGTGACCAAGTCTACCAGATTTTTTTGCAATCAATCCAGCTTTTGCTGATCCAGGCCATAAAAAATGTGCAGATTTTAGACATAATCAATCCTTTTTATGGTCTTTTGGGTTAGGAATAGACAAATCTCTGCAATTAGTTATGTGGCCTCCCATTTGGAAGAACAGCATTCTGGAAGGAGAAGTTGGAAAAGGATATGACTGTGTTCTTACTTTGCTCCTTTCTGTGATCTCAGTGTCAAATTAGTGTGTATAGATTAGTCCTGTACCTGTGTGCAAGGCTAAACTTGGAGGCCTGGATGGAATGTATCCATCCTCAACTTCTCTCCAGGACTTGCTGCCATTCTATGATGTGCAGGCAGCAGAACATGAACAAGATTAAATTAGTCTCAGGTGTTCTTCCTGGGCTTTCCTTCTCTTTCTTCAGCACAGTTCCATACACAGCCTGCACCCAAGAGTTTCCAGTCTTTCCCTTCCTGTGCTGACAGTTCTCCGTGGTTGGGTGATCAAGGTCATACAAGCTGTGATCCATTTAATTGTCTGTGGCATAATCTGCAGGTATGTCATGTGGACATTATGGCTGTGTGTTAGCACTCACAGGAACTGAATATTTTCATGGTGAAATCTGGAGATAGTTCTAAAAGGAATAACATTTAGATCTGTCTGTGAAATGGAGTCATGCCATTTATCACATGGAATCCATTTTAGGTAGGAAAGAGGAACAGCTCTGTGAAGCTCTACAAGCAGACAATCTTGTCTTCTTTAGGAAAGTAGAGTCAAAAACATTAGTGCTAAATGTATGTTACTCAAAAATGTTCTCACAGCTCTGACTGCTGTCATGTTACAGAACATCCAAGTGCACTGGAGCCTGAAGACTGACCAGTGTATTTTAGCTTTCAGACATTAGTTCAATCTGCCCATGTGCTGCTGCAACCATCAGAAGCTGCAGTCTGCTGGAAGTCACTTAGAAGTCCTGAGCTGTCTTCAGCTCCCAGCTGTTCTCTCTGCATGTGCATAGGAAACCACCATGAAAGCTGTTCAAACAAAGTCTAAGATGCTTCCTGAGCATGCACATTTCTGAATAGAGCAACTAGCTGGCCATGAGATTTCTTTGCCTGCCCCTGCATACTGTCTCCTTTTACCACTGTGGACTTGTTGCAGTGGAGAAACATACACACCCAGCAGGAAAAATTGCTGATATGGAAACACTATAGTGGTTGACTATGAACTTTTTATCCACGACAAGTGAAAACAATGATAGATACTGCTGGCAAATCCAAATACATTGAGCATATTAGTATACTACAGAACACACCTAGGCTTCCTGGCATCTCAGTGGACGTATGTACAGCTACACAGCAGAGGATAGCGGGATGGGGCGAAGGAGGGCCGGCATCTGAGGATGTTCTGGATAATCAAGCCATAGGCTGGACTCTAGTTGTATTTTTAACAACTTCTAAAAATCCTCAGTTTCCTATACTTCCCAGCATTGTATTTAATTCTTATTTGATAGTAGTTTGATAACTGTAGTTGTTTGAAATTTCATCTTGTTCATTTTTTGAAATAACATTTTTTTTTTTTTTTTTTAGAATTATCAAATGACATTTTGGTTTAGCTGGAAGGACCATTCCAAATAAGTGTGGGTCAATATTTAAAAGATCTTTCTCAGTTATATAACTAATTTGATAAGGGATGCAGATGATGTCTGGAAGCAAGTATTCATTACTACGACTATAATCCTTTCCAAAGAATTATTACAATTTAATATGAAACCAACCAAACAAAACCGATCAACCTAAAAACTGCATTCCAGAACAATATGAGCTTTATTTAAAGATTGGAAGTGAAATTTATGGTATGGCCTGCACTGTGTGTTTTAGTTTAATGTAATTAAGGAACTTGGCATAGTTGTGTTTCAAGATGCTTTTCTAATGGTGGGGATTGTAATTGGAGAGCTTTCTGCCTGCAGCAGTGAGCAGGATGCAGACAGCAGGCTCTTTGTACTTTAGACCTCCTGAGGGAATGTTCTCTTTCTGGTTTTGTTAAGTTTGGATGAGGTTTTCTTCTTTCTGTTCTTCTTGGTAGTGTAATCTCCTCCATCTATCACATAATCATGTTTCTCAGTAAGTTATTCTTTATTATAGCAGATGATGCTCTTCTTCTTCCTTTTGCTAACTTCCTCCATATCTCTTCTTCATTGCTGATTTATAGGGCTTTTTCCCAGATTTAACTACATTTTTTCCTCTCTATCACCAGCACTTTGTGTTTTTGACTTGCAGAAATCTTGCTTCACATTTGCAAACTCCTTTTCCTTATGTTGATATTAATCCCATTCCTGTATTTTTCCTTCTTGGGATTGCATATGCCAGCTCTACTTCTGTGGCCCTTTGTGCTCCCATCCCGTCAGCCCTAGCCTTCTGTCTGTCCCTCTTCTCTGTTGCTCCTGTTGTCACTTGCAGTAGAAAGCATATTGGTTCTCAAGCAGAAGTTACAGCAGCTGTTGATGAACAGCTATTATTATGAGGATTTTCATCATATTACTTTTCTATGCATATGATTGAAATAAAAGATTTTGGGAAAGAAGAAAGAAAGAACAGAGAAATGGTGGTTTTCTGATAATAAAATTTAAGACTTCTTTTTATCAACATGGTATATTCATGCCTTAAGGTAATTGGCCAGCCTAGCAAAACTTTTTATATAACAATATAGCTGGTAGATGAAATATTGCGACAAAACTCTTTAACTTTTTAGTGTGATTTGACTGCCCTTGGAGATGAGTGGGTCTTACTGATGTAAAACTGCCCAGGAGAAAATCTTTGGATTTGGGGGAAAGTGTGTATTTCAAATATCTGTTGGAAGCCCTTTTGCATTGTTTTTTTGCACCCTACTTTTTTTATATTTTACCTTGGCAATGTAGGACGAAAAGAATAAAACTGATGTGATAATATTTAAAGGGAAAATGACGTGAACAAAGACTGTCTGCTAGTCTTGTAAACTAGCCAAAGCACAGGTGGACATTGCGCTGCCCAAACTAAAGGGAAATAAGTCCTCCTTATAATTCCCCACCCTCCATATACATTCAGTTGTCTAACAGACAGCTATAGTTACACTGTAGAGTATTACTGAAGCTAGACTGTTTCCACTGTAGCTCCAGGTCATTGACATGAAACTTTACACATGTGCCAATTAGTTTGGGTTTTACCTTTGTTATATAAGATGGTCATAATATCTTATTTTTACCTCCTGTGGGTGCATTTATATGACTGTGCCATTTTTTCCATCTTGGAGCTGGACTATAGAACCTTTGCTTAAAGAAACGAAGTAAGAATACATTTTCTCGTCCTTTCAATTCTTTCTTCTTGCTGCGTTCCCTAGGTACGACCCCTGAATTTAATTTACTGGTGAAAAGAGCTTCTTTTGAAAAACTTCTTACAAGTAGGAGAATTAAATGGAACGTTTATAACTTATTATGCATTCTGAAGTGGAATTATATAACAATATTACTGGTAGATGAAATATTGTGACAAAAAGGGCCTGCTCTCTTTCATTCTGCGTGCAATATAACTGTACTTGAATAATAGATTAAAAACGTTTAAAACGTCAAGTCAGCAGCAATATCACAGTTTACACTATACTAAAATAGAGTATATTTTACCTTTTACTTATGTTCCCTGTCCTCACGTATTAAAGATGAATTTATACTTCCACTAGTAATTTTATCACCAACTGCTAAACTGGAGCATTGTTTTGTTACCCTCCACTAATTTGGGTATATAAAAGTAGTGACATTGTTTGCATTGCTTCTGGCAAGGAAAGCTCAGACCTCTGAAACAAAGCTGCTTCCCTTATCACCATTTTCTCCTCCACCAGTGGGTTCCTTGGCTTTGTCTTTACACATAATATTTCAGTGTCAGAGTTTTCTGAAGCTTTATTTTCAATGTTTTTTAAAAAGCTATGACTTTATTTTCTGAAACCTTTTCTATGTTCTTGACAATAAGTTGCCAATTTACAGTAAGTCCTACATTTATAGCACTGCATACTCCGTAGTTAGTCTCTTAGAGGTAATAAGTGTGACTCAGGACGTAAGCTCTGTCTGCAGACCTGTCTGTGATTCATACTGTGACTGGGGATAAATCAGGTAAAGGGGGGCTTGAGGTGCTTACTTTCATAAGGCTGTGATTTTTTGAGAGAAGGAGAATCCTGCTACACAAGTGTGTGTGTAGAAATATAGTGTTATATACAAAATCTGAATAAATGTCTATTTGTTAAAAATAAACACAATTAATTTAAAAGAATGTTACATCTAAGATATAACTCACTTTCATCTTTCCTAGCCTTACAATACTTATTTTCAGCTCACAGTCCTTCCATATTCCACCATTTTCCCCGACTCGTAAAGTGAGTTTTGCTATTTTCACTCAGTAAAAATGTTTTTCTCCTTTCTTAATTTCTTTTTTCTTTTTTTCTTTTTTTGTATTCTCTCCTATATTTTTCCCCATTCTTACTGAGTATGATGTCTTTTCTTTTATATTCTGTTTTCTCATTCTCTTGCTCCTTCTTCCTGACTAGTTATGGAGGAAAAAAAATATTCTTGCCAATTTTAATAAATTTTTTTGATGAGTTGGCATTCCATAACAATCTTACGAGACTATGGAGTCATGATAAATTAACTGTCTCTCTTATAATGCTAATTGAGTCTATTGACATCTCTGAGGACAGATAGCAGAAAAGACATTAAAGACAGCTATCTTTTTATCAAGTCAGAGTAGCAAAGTGAATAAATTATGAAATGGAAATGAGAGGAAAATGAGGGGAAAAAAAAAGCTTTTACATTTCAATAGAAAAGGTAGATGAAGCACTGAACATACCAAAGCTGATTCAAAGAGCAGAAACTTTTACGAAAAAGGTCTTGAAATCGTTCTGATGTGAACAGATGTACCCTTCCAGAAGGGATGCTGAGGGAAAAGGTAATTGTTGGTTAGTGAATGGAAGAAGAAATAAAGAGAGTCAAGGTACGTGTGGAACAGGCCATTTAAGATGTGTGGAAGTTTTTGCTTCCTCCTAAGAACTGAATGAACTGTATGTTTTGTATAAGTGATGAGGTAACACCAGACCTTGATGTACAGTAAAGAAACTTCCTACTTTTGTGAAGTCCTAAAAACATTTTGGTAGGGAAGGCAAGATGACATGAAATTGGACCTGAGAGTTTTTGTTTGGGTTGATTTTAACATGTAATTTATACTTCAGAGAACAGGTTCCTTTCCCAAGAACTTTTATGTACCATTCCTAATCACACTTACTTTAACATTATTTGTGGATGCAGATATTGCCAGGACAGTCCAGGATGTATATGTTAGCAGTTCTGATCATTGACATTTTATTTTCTGTCCAGTTCAACCAAGTGTACACTGCTACAAAGAAAAACAAGGACAACCCACATAGTTCATAGAACTGAGATCCCAGGTAGCAAGCCCTTATCTCCCCCATGTTGCATCACTAGTCATCAGAGATGAGTAGTTTTTACATGCTTTTCCTCTAGATGGAACCACACTGCTGCTTCACTTTGCTGAAATACGGTTTGTCTAACAGCTGTAGAAAATGCTGCAGCAGGTGCTTGCAATCCTGCATCTATGTTGAAGTCCATATGCTGGCTTGAGAGCATGTAGTTGGCATTAGAGGCATGATGTAGAAGAAGGAATGCTCCTGGGTTTTGTGATGCTTCTGGTAAGAAATATTTTGAAGATAGTATTAGCAAACTTTGATCTATTATAGAGTAGTGAATATCATTATCTTTATGGGAATTTTGCCCTAGTTATTCTGCATCTGGCAAAACGCAGTCAGATTCTTCATGCTGTCCCTGGGCTCTGCAAACTCTGTTTCATGGTTTATAACCAGACTGCTGGCAATGACATCCACCATCCTGACATTTTATAACCCTTTTTTTTTTACGGGCTTGTGTGCAGAACTTGGTCTACTATAACAGGCATCTTCTACCTTTATTTTTTATTAGAAATATCGTGCTTGTTTCTCTATTTCCATTTTGTTTTACCAGAAACTATTCCAGTTAAACTGCCTTTCTTTTTCTTTGCTAATCTTTTTCCTGTATTTTGTGATTGTGCACTTTTTCGGTAAGTTGCATATACAACTTTTTCAAGGTTTCTCTGTTTTTATCTGACTCAGTCATACATGAGTCTGTTCAAGTCTTATCTTTCCAGTTTCAAGTGTGAGGTAAATCTGTTACTTAATATGCTCTTCCTGTGTTTTTTACTGCATTAATTTTGAAGCCCAAGATTTTACTGAAACAGGAGATTTTGCTATTTCTAAGAAGAGCATTTATGGGCAAGACTTGGCTCACTGCAGGCTGTTATAAAGATTCAAGAAAAAACTAGTTTGATTCATTATCTGCCTAATCAGAATCAAACATAATAAAAGATTGGTCAAAAATGAAGAAAACAAAAACAAGGTGCTCTAGGAGAGTTAATCTTGGGATTTTAGCCTTCTTTTTGTCCCAGAATATTGAAGATGCATCAAGATCATGTGGCCATACACAAAACCAGCACCGCTGAATAAATATAAGATGGTGATTCTCGGGTCTCCTACAGCTAAGGAGAGAAAGGCTCAGTTCTAATTTGCTTTAGGATTGTATAAATTTATGTTACCCTATCTTCTGTGAGCCAAAAGACATACATCAATGGATTATCAACCATTACGTGAAATCTCTGTTACCACATAGTAATATTGAAATAACAAGCGGTTAAATGTCGATACAGGATATATAGACTTTTAGAAAATAAAAAGACTATTTAGTAGTGATGTAACTGCTATTCTTGTAACTTGACTTTTCCAACTTTCAGTATAACAATACACCTGAGTATTGCCAATATTAACTTATCATTATATTAGAAGAACTTGCCCACAAAAAAAACCACAAATGTGGGGCTAGAAGGGCATCAAAGGGTAGGAGAAGGAAAGAAATGTTACCCTGGCTGAGGCAAAGGCATATTCGTTAAAGCAGGCAAGTACCTGAGATGATAGTTGGTCCAAGAAGGAGATATTTGCATCTCAGAGGAAATGAAATAGTATTTATTTTAGTAAGGAGAATGACTATACAGTTCTGTAAATCAGAAGGCAATTGATTAAGTCACAGTGACAAAGACAGAAAGGGCTTCAACAATCAGAGTGGTTACAGAAAGCTTCAGCAAAAAAAGGTGCTCAGTGAGGGTTATAGCCTGAGGTTAAGAGATGCAGAAAGAGGAAGAATGTAGTACAGACACAGGAAAGTCTGTGGAAAGTTTGCTGGGGAAGGATTTTTTTTTTAATTTTCTTCTTCTTCATACACATTTTTAACTGTTATCTGCTTCAGAAGTTGTAAGATTTGTTTTCTGTTTGTTTTTATCTGGACTTGGCTTATGTTAGATGTCAAAAAGTGCCTGGGCAACAAAGTATGGCTTACCCAAGCCTGTCATGAGTCAAATGTCCCAATGTATTCACCACATGTTTTGAGCTATATTCTATTTGTCCAAGGCATCCAGTGTGTCTAAATGCCATAAAGTATGCCATAGGAAAGCTGCTGGGCAGTTGGTGTGTCCCAGATATGGGTTGGAAGCAAGACAACAATGTATGTACAGGTCCCCCATGAGTTTGCTGCAAAACATTTTAGAAATGTTATGTCTTATCATCTGTGGTGATAGATTCGGCCAGGGCTGGCAGGAGCTTGGCAGTGGCATGAGATGTCCTGGGACCCTTCCTCCAGACATTTGCAAATGTGGTATTTAAGCCAAATATTCTTCCTTTATTTTATACTTGGTTTTGAAATTGCTTTGCATTTCATATTTTTTATGCTAATACTTGTGGTTAAGGGGTTGACAACTGTAATAGTAACGTTTTTAAGCTGGATGAAATGATCCTTGTACGTGTTAAAGAACAATGCAAAAAATCCTTTAGATTGAAATAAACCTGAAACATGAAAGAAAGTAACTTTTTATTGAAAGGGAGAAATTAAGGAGACAGAATAGAGAAGACAAGAAATCTTTCCAGAACTATTGACCTCTGGTACAAGTGGAGGTCCTTGAAGTATGTTCTGTTCTTTCAGCTCTGTCACTCGTGGCCAAATACTTACCAGATTCAAAGGAAATCTGTCCACCTTCATATGCAAAGTTTTATCACAAGTCTTTGTGTGAGACTGTCATAGGAGCACCGAGAAGCATTGCTTTGAGACATGGCATGATTGTAGAGGAAAAAGATCTTCATTTTCCTAGGATGCCATAAAAGTACCAAAGGGATGGTGGAGATATTTTGTTTTAGGGAGGTCATACATATTGTGGAAAGAAATACATTTAGACAGAGTTCATGGATGATTAGCAATAGAGAAAAGCCAGTTTGTAACTGTTACATTGAAAAAAAAAAAAAAAAAGTCTGAGAACAGTTCAACCAGCTGTAAATAAAAATTCTGTAAAACTGCCAAGGTCAGAGGGACCCAAAGCGGTTTGCTGATAAAACGATGGTCATGTGTTCATGCGCCTGTGGGTTGCAATTAACTTTTGTACTTCCATGCTTCAAAGTTGAAAGTATGCTAAAGAGGACAAATAATACTACAAAATAAAGTTTGCATTTACAGTCATTTCCTTAGAGACTGTATTCTTTTCTCTGTACCTGGCAAGTTTCTGAAGCACTCTCCAAGTCCAAAGTTGTGTGAATCTCAAATGGAGTGACAGTAACTTCTGTGCTACTTTGTCATCACTCAAAATTTCTGATCTAGAAGGTGGAAAAATGATTTATTTTATCTTGTAAACAAAGGATTACTTTCTATATCCTTGATTCAACCTAGACAATAAGATAGTTTTTAATATAAGAATTAATATGAAAAATTAATTTATGCGAGTAAATATAAACTCTTACCATGATTTCGGTAGATTAACTTTTTCAATTTGAACTTCAGGAATTCTCTAGTGTACTTTCCAAACTGAATATGTAAGGTGTGTGCTGTTGTTACCATAGCACAACACCGTGTTGTCATAGCTTGTCCAGCTGGTGGGATTGGCCTGAGACAGAGAACTTTAGGACCTAGTGAGAAATTCCTACTTTCTGAAATGGAGTATTTTTTTATATTTCGCAACAAGAATCAGATGAGAAAGTAAAACTGACAACTAGGAGGAAGTTTCTTGCGTATGACAAAAAAAAAAAAAAAAAAAAAAAGAGGTGAATTTAAGGCCTATTTGAGGGAATGTAATGGAGTACTTCTTGCCTAAGTTACATCGACAGTAAGCTGGAGAAGGTGTGCCCAGTATGCTTTTTAGTTCCCAGGCCCAGTTCTCCTAGTTGAGTTAGAGCTTGTTCAGACCTGACATCTGTGACCATCCAGTAGCAAGGATGTTGGTGACCACCAAAAGGAGCACATAGGAAACTGTGGTCTGCCATCTGCAGAGCAGGCCCATCTTCAAACTCATAGCACTCTCAAGTCCTGGAGATTGAAACAAGTGTTGGAGTTGATGAAGTTTGTTAAAATGAATTTTCTGGCATTGCTGATGCTGCCTTTTGCTGTGAAGGAGAACGGAGAGATCTCAGAAGACTCCCATAGGGCTGCACCCTCACACCATAACAGCCCCAGCTGGTGGAAAAGTCTGGAGCAGCTCTGTCTCTTCTCACAGAACAGGCGACCTAAAAAAATCACTTGTGTTTGAGCAGTCTTTATAGGCTGCAAATGGAGGGGTCTCCCCTGAGCTAAGGGATAGCTTAAATTTAAGATATATTGCAGCCACAGTGTTATGCACTATGAATATTGTAGGGATAGTGATGTTTATGTTAAATTATGGCTCTTACAAGAATCTCTCTGTTTTTTTCTTCACATATTTAGATTTCCACTTTCCAGAGGTTGGCGGTCCCTCTCAGCTTAGCAGGTCTCACTCAAACCACTCACCACCCAGCAGTCCTGTTAGCAGGACAGAGAAATTGCTGAACATTGCTCTGCCACGTGCTGGTCCTGATTATTTTCATCTATCACACTGAGACATGCTCCTGAGCCAGCTCTGCTAGCAGAACATTTATTTCTGTGCATGACAGATGATACAATTTGTGGCCTTTTTCCAGTACAATACTTTTGATTATATTGGATTGTGTTTGGCAGCCCAGGAGTATAATATATGTATGTAATACATAAATATTACCTGGACAAACAACTTTATTTAATTAAGATTTTTCTTCCTTTTTTTTTTTTTTTTAACCTCAATTCTGCCTTCTTTGGAGCCTCTTATTGTCTTTAATTACAAACATGCTTTTAAACAGGGTTAGTTATTCTCCTTTTCAGTTCTTCCATTGTTAATTATATGCAATATCTCAAAATACCACTGAAATATTACATTTACATACTGTTTGAGTTTTCCTTTGCTGTGAGCACATCATTATTTTTCTACTTATAAATATCCAATGTGAACTTTTCAGTGACCTCTTTTGAACCTCCTTTTTACACTCTTCTGCATTGTTATGAAACCTTTATATCTGTTCTTTGTACTGCTAAGTAATACAGACATGGAAAGAAGTTTGTTGAGGTCTGACATAACTTAAAAACCAGCCCCTGGAAGCAGATGCTGTGTGTTATTAGCATCCACAGAATTTCATCCTCTTCAGAGAAGTACAATCCCCAAGTCAACTGCAATATCTCAGATAATATATTTTAAACATGCAAATGATTGTAATATCTTTATGATAACTGCAGAATAGTTATTTTTAAAACAAATTTTGAGTTGTCAGCATTTTGCTTGATTTCATAGTTTTTTACTTAGGGCAATTCTGGCTATTTATATATTTATATTTATATATTTTATATATATATACATATCGAGTGCACCCTCAGCAGTTTTGCATACGACACCAAGCTGATCAGTGCAGTTGATACAGCAGGGGGAAGGGAAGCCATCCAGAGGGACCTGGACAGGCTGGAGAAGTGGGCCCATGAGAACCTAATGAGGTTCAACAAGGCCAAGTGCAAGGTGCTGCACTTGGGCCAGGGCAATGCCAGGTATTTATACAGACTGGGGGAAGAACTCCTTGAGAGTAGCCCTGCAGAGAAGGACTTGGGGGTCCTGGTGGACGTGAAGCTGGATATGAGCCAGCAGTGTGCGCTGGCAGCCCGGAAGGTCAACTATGTTCTGGGCTGCATTAAAAGAGGAGTGGCCAGCAGGGAGAGGGAGGTGATTGTCCCCCCTCTACTTGGCTCTTGTGAGGCCCCATCTGGAGTACTGCATCCAGGATTGGGGCCCCCAGCACAAGAAAGATGTGGAGCCCTCGGAACAGGCCCAGAAGAGATCCACTAAGATGATCAGAGGGCTGGAGCACCTCTCCTGTGAGGAAAGGTTGAGGGAACTGGACTTGTTTAGCTTGGAGAAGTGAAGGCTCGGGGGAGACCTCATTGTGGCCTTCCAGTACTTGAAGGGAGCATATAAACAGGAGAGGGAATGACTGTTTACATGGGTTGATAGTGACAGGACAAGGGGGAATGGTTTTAAACTAAGATAGGGGAGATTTAGGTCAGATATTAGGAGGAAGTTCTTTACTCAGAGGGTGGTGACATACTGGAACAGGTTGCTCAGAGAGGTTGTGGATGCCCCATCCTTGGAGGCATTCAAGGCCAGGCTACAGGTGGCTTGGTCTAGTGGCTGGCAACCCTGTCCAAGGCAGGGGGGTTGAAACTAGATGATCTTTGAGGTCCTTTTCAACCCAGGCCATTCTGTGATTCTTTTTGGAAACCCACCCCATTTTCTTCTCTGCCTTGTGGGCTGTACCAGCATGCTGGCAGCCTTATCACCTCCCTACCCAACTCCTCGTGTCTTCCCATGCACATTGGCTCTGAAATTGCATGGTATGGAAGCTTTCTAAGGATCTGAAGGAGAGCAGCTGGGAGGCAGGGAGCTGAGCCATGCAGTCATAGGCCACTTGATGCAGGAGGAGATGGATGGTCACCAGTGCCTAGAGCTGCTGGGAACAGCAGCAGGAACGGAGACCAGCATCAGTGTTGTTCTGTTATAAGAAAGCAGAAGACCATTACCTTGTGTGTTTGAGGCCTATGTAAAATATAACTTGTAGTATTTGTCAGTCTATGGCATGGGTTTCTGTGTTATACCTGTGAAAGCTGTTCTTTAATGATTTTCACTAAGCATTGCTGTCTTTTATAATGTTCATCTAGTTGCTTCACAAACTTTCATGAGCAAATTAACATTTCTTTGCGAGGTTATGTTGTTATTTCTGTTTTGCATCTGCAGAGCAGATGTCATTTCTAGTGCCTGCTAGGTTTGAGGAGCCAAACTGAAATGTCTTTTGGCAATGGGCACCTGTTCCAGACAGCTCTACAGTGTAGGCAGTTAAGTTGGACCTATGAAGCTTGTTTCAATCAAAATCATTCCATGCATTCGTATGATTGGATTGGGTTTTTTTTGTTTGTTTGTTTTGGCTTGTTTATTTTTTTTCTCCTGTTTTTTTTTTTTTTTTTAACTAAATCCCATAAATAAAGCAAATAAAAAGAAACAACTTCTGCATTAAAGTATTTGGTTTAGGAAATCAGTTAATGGAATGCTGAAATGTCTTAGAACTATTCCCATCCTGTGATACCGTATTTAAAGACCAAGAACCACATTCTGTTTTTCCTTATGTAAGAGCTATATTCATATCTGAATGGCTGATACTTAGAAAAAATGATGCAGTCTTCTTGATAGGAAGCTACAGCTCCCTTTGATGCTGAAGCAGAAGCATAGTGAGTGATTGTCAGGCAGAGAGAGGAAGGATTGATAATGAACTCATGTGGAATATGTCTGTCATTCTGGGTTTAACATTCAGCAGAGTTTATCAGGTGAGGACCTTCTGTTTTCTGCCATGAGCTTAAGTCCTCAGCCAAAAAAGCTGTAATTAAAGATTCCACCACATGTACTACAACAGGGCTAATTTCTGGACTTTCCAGTCATGTTAGCATCTAATTTTTCAACCTTTATGCTGGTAAACTTATTTATTTTTCAAGTAGGAATTTGTAATGCAATCATATGGCATTAAATTAGCTGCTTTACATAAAGTTCAGTATTTCTGAAGCCTTCTGTTTTGGAATAAATGTAGTTCATTTCACTTGAGCACTTGTCTGACAAGCCATCAGCAGCTGCGGCTCTAAAATTTTGTGCACCGAGTTCATATTAAGGAGGGGAAAACTCAAATGCCAGATGTTTTCCAGTTTGTATGAGATGAAGTTTGTTTAATAGCAGAGTAAATAAGGTCAGGCCTAATTAGTTGTTTAATCTGTTATACTGGTGACAGGACAGCTTTGTGTAAAAGCTGTATTTATATCCTTTGACTTTTGGAATGGAATAAAAGCATCAATTTCTCTATGAAATATTTTTTTTTCTTTAGTATGTCTAGACATGATGCATTTGGAACAGAACTGCTTCTAATAACTGCTCAATATCTGACTGAGAATCTTTCTTGCACTTTTAAGTGTTTCACTGTGGAAAGTTACCACAGGGCTATAGGGATGTACATCCACTTTTATTTTCCCAGTCTTGCTATAACAATTTGGCCCTCTAGATGCTTTCTGGAGGCCATCATCCAGTTTCATTTCAGCGCAAATCATTCAAAAATTAAGCAGAGCTTCACAGAGGATTCTTCCTGAGGATGATATTGCTCTGGTGCTGTGTGACCAGGACAAGAGCCTGATCCATGGCTTGTGCCAGCCTCATTTATGTTATGATGTGACCTTATTTATGTTAATATTACTTTTGTCTCATGTATACTGTCTTGTGCCCTTCCCTTCCCCAGGCTAAAATGGCATTTGTGTGCTTCAGGGCACACTCTTCCCAGGAACCAGCTGACGACAGACTTGTCTCAGCCTGGTCCTCTATCAAACATGGTTTGGCTGTAGTGGGGATTCAGCAAAGGCCACAAAACCTCAGGATCAAGCCTGTTTAAGGATTCTTCAGGTTCCTCCTGCTTACATCAACCTATTAGGTTCACTCCATTGAGAATGCTGGGATTATGCAGAATAACTGGAAATAATAATGAAACAAATGTTGACTATTTTAATGCATTGGCTTGATTTTCAACCAGTGGAAAGCAAATTAGCTTCTGAAGTTATTTATCACATATTAAAAACTAACTTGCTGTAGATCGGTACTGAAAATATCTCCTTTCCATTTATTTTCTATCATTTTCATCTGTTTTATTTCTTCCAGCAAATAACTTTTGTGCATTTTTTAATTTTTTTTTATTTTATTCCTTCAATGTATTTTTTCATTTTACAGTTAAAAGTCACACAAAAGGAAATAATACATTGACATCAGAGTTTATGGAGATTGTATTGTCTTGTATTACAAATGTATGAAGAAGTATGCATGCATACCGTAAATACTGTATGTAAGAGATGCTGTCACTATTAAAAGGAATGTCAGGGGTGTTTTCCTACTGCTAATAAAACTACGTATGAGATGAAACGATGTATTCATCTCACACAAGGAATTTATATTTTACTAGAAATCTATACCAGTGTTGTTGAGAGAAAATGCAAATGTCCAGAGCACACGGTTGTTCATAAGATCTGTACTCTTTTGTCTTTGGTGAAGAGCACGTAATAGATTATAAGTGTTTCAACAGAAATGAATGGGTAAAAATACAATGGACCTCACTGATATTGAAATAAAATCATCCTGCACTTCAGCGCATGCCTCTGTCAGACACAGAAGCATGGCCTGAGAAGGAACCCATAACGAGGTGTCACTGGTGGGTGGGAGGCACCCCCAAGCAGGGAGCAGTGCCGATGTATTCAAGATCAGTTTCTTCTTTATTGTTTCTAGACAATTTTACCTCACAGGCTTTGATTTATGCCATCTTATGCTTAGAAAACTATTGCTTGTGCGTTGTAGTCTGTGGCTAATGCTGTTTTTATCTTTTTTCTTTGTTTCAAGGGACAGGCCTTTATTTGGCTATCTTAATTACATTGTGAAAAGTCCAGAGGATTTTTTCTGCCTTTCAGTATTAGTTTTTAATATGTATGGTTTCTTTCTCAAGACATATATCTTTTCTGGATGGAGAGATAAAATAACAGCATGGACCACTTATGTGGTTAGGGGTGGATGTGAAGTATTTCCTCTGACTGGTTTCAGCCAGCTCTGACATGTCAGATATTTGAAAGATCCTTCTGGTGATGCAACAGCTTGTCCAGACAGGGGAAAGTCATCGCAGGGAAGTGCATAAATCCTGAGCGTCTGTTTGTCGTTGTGCATCTGTTAACCTTGTATATCATGATGGATTGGTTCATGGTCTGCTTGCAAGTGATTCTGTGGTCAGCATTAACAGCAAAGGGGATAATAGAAGGTTGATATGTAGTTCATTTGAAGACGAATCCAAAAAGAAAGTACCTCACTAGTGAAAATCAATGCCAGAGTTCTTCTAAGACCACATAAAATTATTTTGTATGCCACACGAGAGAGCAGTTATAAGATTTTGGATAATCTGTATCCCAGAGGAAGTATTGTGTATTTCAGCAAAATATATACAGGTATGCATATACCTGCACAAGTGTCTTCTAACTTTTCTGTCTACTTGGATTCTGCAATTAATAGTAAGAAGTTATGCAATTAGTAGCAAGAAGGATGTATATTAACTTGCTGTAAGATTATCTGTATAGTTTTGACTGAAACTTTCAAAATGCATACATTTCACAAACGATCTACTTGTTTAAAGGATAACTGAGCAGTATTAGAGCATGATTCTATGAATTTAAAGCTATCCGTCCAACTTTGCAGTTCACTGAAGAAAGCAAGTTCAATCTGCAGTTTTCAAATATCATCTTTCCTGGAATGTGTGTTTTCCCATGATTTATACAATCTGTCATGATGTAAGACAGCCAACACCGTGTAGTATAGTGTTTCAGAAAACTTTTCTGTAAGATCCAAGGTTTTAAGGTTTTCTATATCTTGTCATCTTTGAAAGGCTAGAAACATTTTTCCAAATATAGTCAACATTCAGTAGCTGCATTCTTTGCAATGTTCTTTTTTTTGGGGGGGGGGGGGGGTAGGGCAGGAGATAGAGAGGATGTGCTCAGGGCGATAACTGAATTTCAGTTTCCTTAGCTATAGTAGAATTTCTTCCTGTTAGATTACACTTGGACACCTACAGTAGAAAAATTAAGTTCCTCTTAAAAAAAAAAAAAAAACTGTTAAACTGCCCAATAATTCATAGCATTTTAGATAGGTGGTTCTGCCTCCTGAGCTTTTAAAGTCTACCAGCTGCTGGTTTCCTTGATTCCTCTGGTTAAAGCTGCTGGTGAGCAAAGTGGTGGATAACATTTTAGCACCAGGTGTGTGGATGGATTTATTAAAAAAGGAGGGATCTATTAAAAAAAGTGTGCATACAAGCCTTCATTCTAACATATGCAAACCAGAATGTACCATACTTGTTCTAGTTACCTTCAGTGTGAGCAGCAAATCTGTGGAAGACCATAATTATTTTGAAATCTGATGATTAACTGGAAAATATGTTTGGTTTTCCGTCTGCCCCAGTCCGTGTAAGCAGTTTTTAGGCTTCTTTTAACAGAAGAAAAGGTTTATGCTGTCATCTTTGAAAGACCTTAATAATACTTGAATGGCCCCAAACAATTAATAGACCACTCACAAATTAAATTTGTGGAATCACGGACTCATCGCATTTGTATGAGTGCATTAAATGATGAGTACAAACTGACAGATGATGCTTGGAGCATAATCTAGGTCTGTATCATGAATGAATAATAATATTAAGTTATTAATCAAGAAATCCTAGAAAAATGGTATGTTAGATTGCAGACTGCATCTATGTGTGACATTCCTGGTGTCAGACAAACTTAATACTTTTTCTTCTTTCATCATCTCATCCCCTTACTCATCCTGTTCCACAAATTTCCTTTCATAAAGTATTTTTTTATTCTTCTCAAGATTTCCTACCACAGTAAGACCATAACTTTATAATATAAGCTACCTTTTGTGGCTTGTATTCATTTAAATAATTGGATACTTATATTTAAATCTAGCTCAGGCACGTCACTTTCTCATGTAGTTAGGATGTATATGGGAAGAGCACATTTGAATTGTAATGTGTGTGAGTTGCAGATACCAGTAGTGAGGTTTGGCAGACTCTGTCCCAGGAAGGGATGGTGCCTCTCACAGCCTGGTGCTCAGACACCACGCAGCTGCTCTTGCATGGGATCCCCATTTGAGCAGCAGCACCCACGTACACAGCACTTCATGTACCTAATGCTGCTCTCCAGCTCTGCCCGCTGAATCAGTGAGACCCCAGTGAACTCAGCCATCTGGAAAAGGTTTGCAACATACCCCCATAAATTCATGCAGCTATTAAAGCTGAGTCCCTTTTCTCCTTTTTCTCTTTTTTTTTCCCCTCTGTAAATATGACGCAGTCTGCCTTGTTTTTGCTGCACCATTTATCTTAGATTGGACTGCTCCAAATGCTCTGATCCTGTGCGGTGAAGCATAAGCATTTTGCAAATGGTGCTGGCCCGCGCCAAGTGAGAAGGCAGAGGTCCTCCTGTATAATCCGATTTCAATCAACTCACTCTAATCACTACTGATAGCTGCAAAATTTAGCCTCGATCCGCTCTGGTAATCTAGATTGACAGGAGGTAAAAGTAAAGGGACAGAAGGGCAGAGGAACAAAGAGAAGGAGCAAGGAGGGTGATTTTCTGCTGTGCGCGGGCTCCTGGGACACCAGGCTGGCTGTGGCACTGGGCCGAGGTCTGGGGACAACAGGTGCCTGCGTGGGGCAGCCCCCATCCTGCACCACAGCCTGCGCTGCCCGCAGTGTACGGCGTGACACAGATCCCACCTCAGGCTGCTGCTCAGAAGCTCGTGGCATCCTGGTGTTGTGAGGCACCCAGGCAAACAGCAGTCCAGTGGCTCCAGTGGGCTCTTCGGTGCCCTCTGAACACGCGTGGCTCCCAACTGTGGGCCTAGTTCTCCTCCAGGCACCAGCCCTGGGGCTTTTGGGAATCTCGGTGAGCAGCCGGCACTGCGAGGGGGAGGTGGCTGCGAGACTGCGTCCTTTCGAATTTCGGTTTTAACTTTTTCCACAAGGAGAGCCAACTTTGGATTTCATGGATATACAGAAATATAGCCAGCTTCTGCTGAAGACGGATATTCTGCGAAGATTTGCTTCTGTTTGACTGGATTGTACATCTGGAAGAAAAAATGACTTTTTTTCTCGTTACCTGACCACATGCTCAGTGTGCCTGTGCCAGCTGGGCACAGGGACTGCACACGCGGGGGGACAGAGGCGCTGGGACTCGCCCTCCATCCTGCTGTCCATGCTGGTGGGGCTGCTCCTGGTCATCTCAGCCTTGCATGTTGCCATGCTAAAAACACCCAAGGCAAAAAATGTGTCCTGGGTAAGTACAGAGGGATGAGCAAAGTTTCTCCAAATGTATGTAACTTTATATATGCTTGTAGAAAAATATGCTTCTCTCTCAATCCCTCTCTCTCTGAGTATAAACTTGTGTAGACTGAGGTGTACGGTAGATTAAATAATGATAGGTGATTTAATATCACAATTATTTCAGTATTTTCTAAGAATTAAGAGTAATAAAAACATAAATTGGAACAATGATATTTTGAAGGAACTTTATTTGGTAAATTTAAGATTGGTAGACTTACAACTTGCTTTGGATACTTAATTTTGATCTGAGCTAGCAAAGGGTTTGTGCTAATTTTTAACCAATTGCAAGATTGGTGTGTCTTTCAGGATACAATATAAAGGCTTAAGAGTAAGTTTTAAAGGTTTTGGGAAGGAGAATCACTGGCTTTAGTTGTGTTTCATTTTCTGTTTTTGTTTATTTCTGTGGTCTGCGGCTGTAGACATTCTCATATGTAATATTGATACAGATCTTGAAACACTATTGCTGAAGTCCTAGGAGTTGTTTCCAGATGATCCATGTGTTGTAGTAAGTTTTAGTACACCATGGCATAAAGGAGAGACTGCATTTAGTGCATTTTTCATTGATTTTCTTCATTTTTACTATGAAAATACATTGCTATTTTGTCCTTATGCATTATTTCTGTGTCAGATACCAGAATTCCCTGCTGGGGAATAAAGTAATGAAATATAATTCCAGACTAAGTAACAGCGACCTTCCCTAACCCCCGTTGCATGCGATTATGTAAGCTGCTGGGGCACCCGACCAGCAGAACGCCAGACTGCAGCCCCACGCAGAAACCCGGCACACTGACAGCTGCTCGCTAGTTGGCTTTAAGGCTTCTCCAGTGGGCTCCCAAGCCTCCCATCTTTCTTCAGCAGTGTTGAGTATGTGACTGTGTCTGGAGTGTAGGGGTTATTCAGAAGTAAAAGGACATAACTGCCAGGTACAGTGTTACAGATACCTTCCTTTCCCTGAGACTGCTCAGTAATTAAATTCTATGATAATGTGTTAAGCCTCAGACAACCTGGAAATTTGGGAGCCCCCACGAAGCAGGCTACAGATGTATTTATAAATAGGTGATAGGTGTTTCATTTCCACAACTTAGCTACTGGGACGTAGATCTCTAATAGATGCAGTCCTCCAGAGGGAGAGAACTCCTGGCTTTGCAGCTGTTGTTATCACCAGGTTTAGGTGTTTGAAATACCTGTGTCTATTGGCTGTGTTTGAGGTTGCCAAGGTACTCAGTCTTACCAGGAGTTTTGCTTGGTGGAGTAATCACATGGAATATAATAAATAAGAACTCTTCCCCCTCAATGCTTTAATTACTGATTTGCATACAAAAGGAAATAAATGCATGGTATCATTAAAGTAGTACATTTTGGAATTAAGTTCAGTTGAACGACTGATAGAGTATCTATGATGAGATATCCCTTTCCTGTAAACATTAATGACCTTCGGTTGTTTCACTGAAACTGTAGGCATGCATTGTAAAATTGAGCTATAAACTGATAAAGTGATTTGAAAAATATAGTGTAAAAATGACTGGAATGACTTACATTACTGGAACTGAAAGCTATTTAAAGAAATATATTTAGCATGAAAGCCACTGTAGATTTGGGGATTACTTCTACTTTATGTAACATTTTTCCCCTTCAGAAATAAAGAAATAAAACTGCAAAAGTTATTTTTTGAGGATTTCTGGCTTGAGTGAAGCATATTCTAGTAATAATTTGTGTTTCTGAGTGGATATTTGCTTGAGATGCAGATAGCAAAAAAAAAAAAAAAAAAAAAAAAAAAGAAATTTGGAGTTTTATAAAAAGATGAAAATATTTTACATAACTCTTGCATTTACCTCTTTCTGTCTGCACAGTTCCTTTTGTTTTGGTTGTTGTTTTAAATTCAGCCATCTATCTATGGAAAGGCAGAAACTTATGCATTGCTAAGAAATGGAAGGTATAATTTCTTTAGTAAGCATAAAGATAGTTCTGTGATGACTCTTAAAAGTTAGACTAAGTTCACTGTAGCTGTTACAATGAGGATATTTAAAACAATTAATGAGATTTTTTTCAGAACATAATGATGATTATTTTTCCAGTGCTCTGATTTATTGAAAACTTGAGCTGTCCTGCAGTGAGGCACAAAGGTACCTTACAGAATCAGATTTTGGTCAAAGTATCTTTTGGTTTAAAACCCAAAAACTCTGGATTAACTTCTTGAAAAGCTGGAACTAGACTCTAGAAGTTTTACCTGTTCGGTGATTTCATCTTGATTTTTGTGCCTATTCAGTGGAAATGTAAAGGCTCAACACTGAATCAAAAGTGCAAAAAAAGTTTTGGCTATAGTCCAGCAAAGCATTTCAACATCTGCAGAAATTTCAAAATATTTCCCACCTGCTTAAAACTTGGGCTTGCAGTCAAGGGCTTTTCTAAATCAGGGTGTCTGCAAAATTTATGTTATTCTACAATTATAGTTGACATCTGAGCTCCATGTCTTCAGAATATAAGTTTTTAAGGACAGAGACCATGTTGTACTTGTATATCATTGTACAGTTGTACAAATATCTGCTACCTGCACAAAATATGTTTTTCCATTTAGAGCTTCAGATTGCCTACCTGTGTGTCATTCACTTTAAAAAAAAAAAAAAAAAAGTAGGAGGTTTCTGGGGCCTTTGGCAAAATTTAGCCCCTGCGGGTCTGACAGACCCGTGGCTGATGTATGACCATTGCCTCAGAAGTCACAAGACTGAGAAATAAACGTCCCACGGCTTTCAAGAGCTGAGGAACTGGTATCTCAGTGGTTTGTGTCTACCTCAGAAGCCTTTCAAATATCATGTGATAGATCTTTATGATTTCAGTAAGGATGCGGTGTTTCTAGATGTGTGAATTACAATCTGGCTTTCATGCACATGGTCTTGAGCTTTGGTCACGGCTGCATATGCTATGGAACTTTCTTTAAAGTTCTTTAAATGGCTGTGGAGGAGATGTGGTGGCTTCTACTTTGAATTTTATACAGAACTGCCACATGTGAATGCTTTTGAAAGTTACTAGGAAGAACTGAGGCTACCTGAACAAGATGACTGTAAAATTGTCAACTAATGCCTTTTTTTTTTTAAAAATTTCATTTGTAAAATACATCCATTTAATTATCTCTGATGTGATCATTTTGTTGCACTAACTCTTATTGACATGAATTTAATCTTTATTGGCCAATGTAAGCATTTTTCTATTTGTTATTTTGCCTCCATATTAGCAATCTTGTCCATAAGCTCTACAACAGCTATGTCAGTGAAAAAGTCAGTAATTACAGTGTTGGGAAAAATGCAGTTATGGGACATGGTGGATTTTTTTTAATCATGTTTTTGACCTCAGTAGCAGATGATGGGAAGAACTGAGCTTACAGGAACTTTTAGTTTTGAAGTACAATAGGATCTTCAAAATAATGTTCTATATCTGTTAATGAAAGATTTTGTCTCTTATATTTCCTCTAAAATAGTTGGCTAGTCTTTTATACTAGTATAATACAAAGAGTAAACATATTTCAGTATTCTGTGAAAGATGGTTAATTTCGTAGCTGATCTCATTTCAAAGGGTAGCATGATTTTAGGGGGTTCAGATCCAGCCTTGATCTCCCCAGCCAAAGGTCCTTTTGCCTTTGGAGCTGTCCAAGGCCTGCTGGAGGGCTGCAGGCCTTGACTCAGTGCCAGGCCAGCCTACTGAGCAGAAAGGTCAGTGAGCCACACAAACCCAAAAATACATTCCAGCTCTTTAGCTGAAAGCCATGGGGCCCCCTGTCATGCTTCTCTGTAAGTCATTGCAGATTGTGGTATCCACTGCAAAAAAGGAAGTGTGTGCCACTTCAGTAGAGTAACTCATCTTCCTTGAAAGGCAGGTTAGGATAGGTAGGAAATTTGCTGCATTACTTTTAGGATGCTGGAGAGTGCACACACAGTATGTTTCTGCTTTTCTTAATATTTCAGTTGAGTTGTCATTGTTGGTATTTAAGAGACAAACCTTGACTGCAAGGTATCTATTGTTTCTGTCCTCTTAGTTATTAACACTAATTGTCACACACTTAGAGTCACTGAAATTCAAAGGAGTGGAATTTACACAGAACGAAGACTGACTTTCATGTAATTAAATTACAGTTCCTGATGAATTCCCTCAGCTAATAAAAGGGAGTAATACTTCTATCTCACTTTGTTACTTAAGAAGTTATACGATGATGCATGTAGTTTTACAATGTTACAGAAAGTGAGGAATGAAATAAGAGAGGCTATAAATAATGAAATATGTTTGTTCCAACTCAGAAAGTTTCAAGAGAGGATGGGACTTCTGTGGAAAATGCAAAGTATACGAATTCAGTTATATATATTGATTTGGAACCTCTTGAAATACTGAGTATCTTCAAAAAAATCAGGATTAAGTTGTCAAAGAAAAAAAGGAGAAGATAAAATCGTAATGGAGAAAATGGAGATATAGAGAAAGATAAACTGGAGCTCTGAATGTTAAGAGATGTGATAGTATTAGAAAGGAAGGATTAAACAAATATGGAAATACAAAGAAGGGGGTGTGACTAACATAAGAGATCTATTTTTATGTCTGCATTTTGGGTCAAGCTGAAAATAGGAAATTAAATAAGGCATTTGAAGAATAGACAGTGGAAAAAAATATGAAAATAATTGAAAAATTATCTGAGCATGGGTTTACTCTGAAATACAGAATATTTTCTCTACTCCTAACAGAGAAGATTAAAGATTAAAACTCAACTGAGTTCCTTCCGCTTGAGGATCTCGAAGTACATGGAAGAGAAAAGCATGGAGGGAAGCACACACTATGAAAAGGTGTACTGTTATTCTGGATGGATTAATACCAATCTATAGGAGACTGCTTGTAGCACACATATTTAGAGGGAAAAGGCAGAGGAATGTATTTTTCTGTTTATAAGATGTAAAAGTTGGTTTGTTTTTCAGTACCAGAGGTTAATAAGAAGGCAGAAGAAATTACCGGTTGACATAGTCAGAATCAATCTGAGTTGCTCTAAACTGCCTTGACTAAGAGACATTTTTAGAGATCTTCAGTTTATTCTGGGATGGAGAAGAGCACAGGAAAAAATACATGCCTGTCTTTTAAGGTAATGTTGTCTGAGATGAAAGTGAAGTCAAAGAGGCATCTGTGGATAAAAGGAAATTATGCCTGTTTTCCTCAGTAGTATTTGTATTGGCCTTTGACATTAAAATCTACCTAGAGGAATGCATGCTGTATATTCCAGTGGGTTAGTTATTTCTGTTGTCACTTTTCTTTTTCTTTTCTTTGCCACTATTAAATCCGAGAAGCTTGCAATGTAAATTTGCAATGTGATTTCCCTGTATTTGAATTGTAAAGAATAAGTCTGACTGAGGTCTGCCTCTTACTTAAATTTATGACAAATTGCCAGATACATCTTGCATTTCTGGAGGCATAAGAGGGCTGAGAGCATTTAAAGTTTAAATGGTTTATTTTTCCACTGATGCATGACAAATTTAAACATGTTACTGCATAAGCATTTATGAGTTTTTCACTCAAATCATCAGTGCATTAAAAGGAGAATTATTCCTAAAAATATGGTAGCCAAGGGAAATAGGGAGAGAAGAGAGCAGCTACTGGGTAGCCAGAGCTGCAAACACACTGCAGTATTAGGAAGACTGTAAATATTAAAGAGGATGGGGATGTTTTAACCCTTTCATGTTTGATCAATATTACAGATTACATGGAGATGTTGCCTTAGACTATCCCTGTATGTTATGGCTGTAAAGTTTTCTTTTTGGATTCATCTTTGTGCCTTTTTAAAATCTTAGTTCTGGTCATGGTTGATAAAGTTCAACCGGAATCCTACTTAAATGTGGTTTTTGTAACGTCTTAGTTTTATATCATCAAGCTATGTTGCCTTTCAAATAATATGTGATGCCATACAAAAATCATGCATACAGTGAGAAAGGTCATGACAAATATTCAACATACATGTCCATGTTTCAACGATAAAGTTTTGGATACAGTTGGTCAGAATTTCATGGAAATTTACTAAATATTTTCTCTGGTTTTTCTATATCTGTTTATTTATTGCTGTTTATATTCATTTGTAAGAGGTATTTATATCTAACAGTTAACTATTTTATACTGAATTCATGAGGGCTGATGGTTTGATTGAAAGCCTTTCTAAATTCCCTTTTAAAGTTATAGTTTATTCTTGAAGAAAACTACAGACAAGACTTTCCATATGGAAAGTTTTTTGAGTGTTTAGACCCACTCTGAATTAAGTACTATGCAGACAAATAAGCCAAGGATAGTATGCATTTTTATTATTTATTATGGTAAAAGGAATTGTGATAAAAGTGCCATGACTAAAAAAAAAAGTAACAGTTACCATAGCTTCTCTGAATGATCATGAGTAATACACTTACACAGATACTAGGAAGTGTTTGTTGGCTCTTAAGGGCCAGTCAGTAAGAGGCCTTCTGTAGTACAGTGAATACTGTATTGTTGCTTGTTTAGCCCAGAATGTATCAGCTGGTTGCTACAGCAGATAGACCTGGGCAATGGTGCCCAGAGTAATGTCACACAGAGAAAACAGATGTACAAATAATGTGCAAAACGTTACCTGTGTGGAAGCACGTGCTCCATTTGCTCAGTGCCCTCTGGCACAGCAGATCTCTCTCTTTTCCTTTATGTCACTCCTAACTGCTTTCAGTCACAAGTGAAAGCATCTTAGAAATGAGAGGAGAGATTCAAAGCACATTAGCAATTCAAAATAATTTGTTCTGAAAACAAAAAAAAATATTGGAGAAGTAAATATAGCTATAAAATCTTTAGGGCTCAACAATTCAAAAATCCAAACCTTATTTGAGGTCTATCAGCCTGCTTTCTATGCAGAGGCCAAAGGAGTTACCATTGTGTCTGATCTCCTGCTCTCTCTGTTCCCTAATTTCCTTACCTTCATATTGTCTGTATCTAGCTACTGTGATAGATTAAGTTCTACAAGAGATGTTCCAAAAGTAATGCCTCCTGTTTTATTATGTTGGCCTGCAATGTCAGAGGCAGATGTTGGTGGTACAGCAGTAGAGGTTAAACCTTCCCACCACTCCCCTATTACATGTTGCCACGTGACAGATGGCATCAGAAGGGAAGTCTGACAAAATGGTGTCTGACATGGGAGTGCATAGGAAGAAACAGTGTGCCATTCAGTTCCTCCATGTGGAAACGATGGCACCCATTGACATTTGCTGATGCTTGCTGAACATTTATGGAGACCAAACAGTGGATGTGAGCACAGTGAGGTGATGGGTGTTGCGTTTCAGCAGTGGTGACAGTGACAGTGGGTCACCTCTGCTGGTGCAGATTTTTACAAGTAAGGCTTGCACGCTTGATGACTATGTTGAAAATAAGTTTTTTGTAGCTGAGAATTTGCTCTATCAGTGCTCTTGTGCTTTTTGAGTCTGTTATAGTTTTCATGGGAATAAACAGAAGGCATTAATTCTGGAGACACATACATTATAACACATTGAGTTTTTGCCCTATTTCCATGCCTAATGCTGTTTCCTCATTGCAGCATGTCCTTGGCCACTCTTCAGGGCAAATCACTCTCCTTTAGGCCTCTGCTATGTTACAGGGTTTTTGAATATTGAAATATTCATAGCTAAGTGCGTAAGAATTCAATAAGGAACTTTAATTTCATAAACTTCAACAGGCAATTCAAAGTACTGTATAGTCATTGTAATATGTGATCTTTGGAATTTTTAGAAAATAATAGTCAGAAGGTTCTTTGAAAGAAACACCTCAGTGTTTAATCATTCAGCATTTCAAACCACTACTCTTCAGGTCTGAATTGTACTCATCCATGGTCAGTAAGCACAGATTTTACTGTCTTGGTTTGTGCGCTAAGCCTGGTGCACTAAGGACTGTTATAGTGAATATGAATAATATTTTAAAATAATATTGAATGTTACTTTTTGAAATAAGAGTAGTAAACATTTTAAGAAAGATGTATTTAAAGAATGTAAAATGAACAGCTAAGAAGAGAGGATGCTGTAACAAGAATAAAAAAGAAAAAAAGGTGTATAGCCATATTGGTTTCTTTGACTGCACTAATATGCAAGAAATTATTATTTTTTTTTACATTGGAGCACTTCTTAACATGATTTCCTATTGTTAAATTAACAGAAATCCTGACTTACTCTTTCTTTGGCTATCAAGGGCTGTTACTGTGCAAGGGACATTTAGTTGTCCTTAAAACTAAAATTCTTCCCCAAAGGTGTGTGAATTTCTATGGAAATCGGGAAAAACAGTTTGAAATCCCAGAAGCATAAAGGGAACAGAGAAATAGGCACTAATTCTATGTCAGCTGAAGATGAACTTGCAGGAGAATCCTCAAAGAACAACCTACATTATTAAGGACTTGTGGCTTCAACTCCTGAAGTCCCAATTTGCTGACTTGGTAGCTGGTCATGTACCGTGACTTGCTTCTCTCAGATTCAACAACTAATTTTTTCAGTGTTTGGCTGAACACTTGCAGAATGGGAACGTGTAATTACTCAGAGTGCTTAAGTGGATGTTATACCGGAGCTGGAATATATAGTGATATTCTTTGGAGTCATTAACAACTGATAGAGAATAAGAGCTAATGAGACAAAACATAACTGGAGAATGGTCATTAATTTCCTTTCAAAATAATTTTTGGAGAAGATTTTTCCAGAGCATGAAAAAAAAACCATAATCACTCTGTTAGCTAAAGCAGCTTTGCAAATCAGCTATTTGTATAAAAACAGATAAACTGTATTCCCCTATACAGATGATATAAAATTCTAAATTCCAATACATTTTCAACTATTAAGAATTATTATTGTAATGTGTCCATAATTAGTTTTAGTTACTTTACATTTTAAGATTCCTGTCAAATTCTTACTCTGTTTTAGGTAGTATTATTATTCATTTATTTATTGGTAAAATATTTCTCAGTCTCCCACAGACTTGGGTGAAGAATTTTTTCTCATTGTAAATAGATACAAAACGAGTTATTTGCCAGCTATTTCAGTGCTGACAATTGGGCTCTTGCAAGGTCACTTTCAAAAACCTGTAAATTTAATTAAGTTCTCTTGTGAGCTTTAAAATGAAGAGTTTGTTGAAAAGTGTTGGATTGCCAGAAATTTTGATCTGTTCCCAGTGCCACAGCCAACAAAACTGCAGGCAAAGGGACAAGGCAGAACAGGGCTGTGCTCCTTGGTTCCTGGCAAAATGACACAGAGGTGGAACAAAATCTCTTAGGTTACTTTCCAACTTTCTTCTGAAGAAACTATACACTCAGTTAGTGTTTTGAATTCCATCAGCTCTGTCATGTGTTTAGTGTTGTTACCTAATAAGAAAATACCTCAGAATGATTATTCAAAGTCAGTAAATTTATTCTGATTTAACCTCTATGCACTCTGTAACTATGTGAAGAAAGTACTGTGTATGGTACTACATTTCTAATGAATAAAATAACATTTTTCACACAATCTCCTTCTACACCATCATCAGAACAGGCATATGGGAATGCATCTTTTCACCTACACAGCGCATGTGCGCTACTGGGACTGCTTTTCTCCATCAGATTTACAGTCAGTCACCTCTTTGTACTGTTCGACTGGCATTCTATATAGGCATAACCCCCATATGCCCCCCACCTTTCAAAACCTAACTGGAATTTTATTTCCGATCAGCAGATCCAATGATCCAGTGCCAGCCCTTGGAGTTGCAGCCCTGTGCCGGGGAGGTGCAGCAACAGGGAGGGATCCCCAGGCTCTGTATGGGACATGGTATTTAGCTCCTGTGCATCCATGGAGTGAAGCTGGTATGATGAGGGAAGAGATTTATTTGTCTGAAGTAAGCTAGTTCCCCATAGCCTAGGAATATAACTGTTTAGTCCAATCATTTCCATGGCAGCCCTCCCCTAATTACCTTTATTCCCCCAATGTCCAGATTTTGGTATGTTTGACAGTGCCACTCTAGTTATTGTGACCTTGTATCTCATTGTTGATGGGGTTACCTCCACAGTGCTGTGTGCATGAGCAGTAGAGAGGACACAAGGGAGGGTTCCAAATGGGTTAATTGGGCAGTGGTGTCTCTCTGAGTCTTGCTGCCAGTGGGAAATCAGCATGCTAAGTGATCAGATCCAGGTAAGCATGTGGCTTTTAATTTGGACTATTTGTGTGCGTCATTTGAGCGCTTATTAAGAAATATGTTTTGATACATAATTAGAAATAATCTTAATGATGAGATTATTTTCTTCTTTTAAAGAAACCCAGAGGGTTGGAGCTGCAGTTATGCAGCTTCTGTGTGCATGCATGACTGCATCAGAGATGGGAAGAGAGGGCGAGATGACTTTTAAATTGTAGACTTTCCTGTAAATTTTCTTTAACGCATTGGTAAATTTGAAAAAGATTATTGTAAGATACTTTTTACTGATGACCTTTTCTAAGGAATAAATTATCTGGTGTGTTCTTAAAGCACCTCCTCTGAAATTGTGCTCGTAACTCAAACAAATCATACAAATGTGCACATTACCTTTAAATTGAAATACGAAAACCAATTGGCCTAAACTACTGGAGTCGCCTCTGCAGTTTTGGGAGCTGAGCAGTGTTAGACTAGTTCATGATAGTGAATTTTCACTTGCAGCCAGTGCTCTTTAACTACTGTCTTGTATCTTTCTCTGTAGACTTACTGTTGCTAAGGGAAATTCTTTGAATCCCCTGAGAAATGTGGTACGTTCCCACACTAATGGAAACTCCTCTGTCCTGGTAGCATACAGTTTTCAAGGAACTCCTCCTGCTGCAAGTTACATCATGAGTCATGAACGCATTGGCGCTGGGAATGGGTGTTCTCTTAGTGACGATGTAAACTCTCTGGTGTAAATATTGTGTTTTTAAGGAAAAGGAATGAAAAAGATCTCCAGTAACATCTCCAGACTGGTTAATTGTAATGCTACGTGATGATCTAGAGAGAATACATTCTCTTCCTGAAGTTCTAGTAGCTGATTTATTCACTAAAAATTTTAGGTGAAAATGAAACCAAGGGGAATAGGAAACATTTTTTCAGTATCTTTATTGATGACCTGGATGAGGGCATCGAGAGCACCCTCATTAAGTTTGCAGATGACACCAAGCTGGCAGGAAGTGTCAATCTGCCTGGGGGTAGCAAGGCCCTACAGAGAGATCTGGACAGGCTGGATCTCTGGGCCAAAGCCAATGGGATGAGGTTCAACAAGACCAAGTGCTGGGTCCTGCACTTCGGCCGCAACAACCCTAGGCAACGCTACAGGCTTGGGGCAGGAAGACTGTATAGAGGAAATGGACCTGGGGGTGTTGGTTGACACTTGGCTAAGCATGAGCCAGCAGTGTGCCCAGGTGGCCAAGAAGGCCAATGGCATCCTGGCTTGGATCAGAAATGGTGTTGCCAGTAGGAGTAGGGAAGTAATTGTCCCTCTATACTCAGCCTTGGTGAGGCTGCACCTCAAGTACTGTGTCCAGTTTTGGGCCCCTCACCGCAAGAAAGACATTGAGGCCCTGGAGCGTGTTCAGAGGAGGGCGACAAAGCTGGGGAGGGGTCTGGAGCACAGGCCTTATGAGGAGCGGCTGAGGGAGCTGGGTTTGTTCAGTCTGGAGAAGAGGAGGCTCAGGGGAGACCTTATCGCTCTCTGTAACTACCTGAAGGAAGGTTGTAGTGAGCTGGGGGTCGGCCTCTTCTCTCTTGTAACTAGTGACAGGACGAGGGGGAATGGCCTCAAGTTGCGCCAGGGGAGATTTAGGCTGGACATTAGGAAGTACTACTTTTCTGAAAAAGTGGTCAGGCACTGGAATGGGCTGCCCAGGGAGGTGATTGAGTCACCATCCCTGGAGGTGTTCAAGAAACATTTAGATATAGCATTGAGAGACATGGTTTAGTGGGGTTATTGGTGGTAGGTGGCTGGTTGGACTGGATGATCTTGTAGGTCTTTTCCAACCTCGCTAATTCTATGATTCTGTGATTTTGAATAATGGCTTAACTGTTATGACAATATGAACATGGTCTAATCTCACACTCTCTCTGACAGTGACTGATTCCATTTATGGGTTTATTTAAGGGTGAATGGAAAGGTGCACCTAAGCCTGGAATCATTCCTCCTCATCCCTGCCTGCTAAGTGGTTGCTCTTTGGATTAGAGTAGTAAAGTATGTAGAAATAGAACTCAACTTCTGCTGTCAGAAACAGCATCTCTTCCTTCCTGGTGGAAAACCACGTAGAAAGGAGACAAGGCTGTGGACTGAAACCAGAAAAAAAGAGAGCTGAATTACAAAATAGTCAGCCATAACAGAAATTATTAATAGGAATTTTATCTCATAATTTAATATAATTGTTATGTGTTTTTGACGGGCTGTTTTAAGGCCATTATCAGTTTCTACTTGTACATTTGGGGACACTTTACAGCCAATAGAAGCTCGGGTTTTGTGTCAAAGTGTACTTGAAGAACGCACTCAGTAAAGATTTAACAGAATGAACAGGTGTTGTAAAATTTTGAGATCAGGGTTTGTATGTACAGTAATTTGTGCTGCCTTTGAAATTCCATGCCTGGGGCTATTTATTTTGTACTTCCTTCAGTGCATTCCTAATCCTCTCAAGCGTGACTGAGTGGATCTGTTCCATGAAGTGTAAAACTGAGAAATTGTCCAGAGCCTCCTGTAAGAACTGGGTTCCCCACTTCAAGGTTCTCGTGGCACTTTCAACCCCTACAAGCAGTGTTGTGGTATGCTTTGTTACTGGTCCAGAGTCATTAGGGAACCAGTGTGATCTCTAACTAAATGGGCTCAACCTCCCTGAACTGTTAATCACTAAATTCTGCTTCATGTTTCTGAGATTTCTAATTTTTGACTTGCATAAATAAGCATTGTTTCATCTGTTTATAGCTGTCAGGTAGAAAACCTGGATTCTGTTTTCACAGAACTGAGCAAACGCCGGTTATTGCTGGCAGTGTATCACAGCGTACAGGGCGGGGTGTGGGACTGCGGCCTGCATGCTCCAGCCCCTAGCCTGGGCTCTGCGTGTCAGAGGGGAATGCCATGGGTGGTCAGGTCACTGTCAGAAAGAGGTCAGACCTTTAAATCCAATAATTTTTCAGGGTTTTTAGTTATTTCCTCAGTTCCCCCAGTGCAGGAACTCCTGACAAAATGTTAGTAAAGATCAGTCATCTTTTCAGAATGCTTCATCCTGGCCAGAGATAACCTCCAGGTTCAGAAGTTCTTGAGCTTCAGATGTTTGTGGATGTGAGCTGGAGATGCTGAACCTGAGGAAGCATGTGAAAAACAGCTTCAGCAAGACCTGCTTCTGGCATTTTTTAGACATCAAGTCAACATATTAACAAGAGCTGTATTTTTAGCCAATGTTGCTTCCTAGCAACAGGTCATTTACTGTACTATGGGCCTAAAATGCATTAAATAATTTTAACTTTCCTACTTTAACCTCCATGGATTACAGTAATGCCTCAAGGCTCTTTCCTGCACTGCACTCTCTGCCTTCCGGTGCGAGACAGCAAGCTGCACTCAGGGCCATTCTCTGCTTAATCCCAAATGCTGTTAAACTTTTTTTAGCATAAGGGTGATGACATTATTTCTGCTACCTTCCTACTAAGCAACTAGCTAGGTACATAGTTTAGGAACTCAAAGACACTGCTATCCAAAAGCTGTCCTGATTTTGGCTTTCACAAGTACAAAATATAATAAAAAATAGCCAAGTCATTCTGGAAAAGTTGTAAATAAAGTAGAAGATAAAATCAGAGTCAGGGTGATTAACCTCTACACCTGATAAGTTCGCAAATTTTGTATTTTTTTCCATGGGATAACAACAGAATAAATTTTTTGGTTAATTTCTTCTAACATTATTATTTGAATTACTTTTTTTTTTTTACTTATTTCCTTCTAATTCTAAATATTTAAGACTTAACACTCAGTGATTTTCCCTTTCTGGTTTAATTATAACTCTTATGTTTAAATTATCATACCACATTGCAGAACTAACTCCCGTTAGTTTTCCTGTTATCAGTTATCCTGTGATAACTGATGTGCACATCATGCTGAAGGCAGGTTGGAAATCTGTCTGGCTTGAGTAGCTTACTGTCTAAATAAAAGCTGCACTATTTAAAGAGGTTACTTTAACTGAAGTATTTAAATGTATTTAAATAGGCTATACCTGATAGTGCAGGAAGGCAAAGGTCATACAAGTCATTTTTTTCCTTACCATCCTGCCTTCTAATTGCTGATCAAATCTGAAGAAAATCATCCCCTCTGACAGGGAACCTACCTTTCCACTGCCACAGCACAGTCACTTAGACTACAGCAAAAATTACTTTTACATACAATTTAAATAGACAGAATTGGCTATACAAAATTGAAAATAGTAACACTTTACTCAGTTTAGGGCAGCCATAGCTACTTATTCTAGGCTCCTAAAAGTAACTGAAAGTTTAACTGTAAATTAGATTAGCCAAAACATGTTAAAATAATTATTGTGAAGTTCTGAAAGCATTTTTTAATGTTGTGAATTGGATGTTTGAGTTTTTTTTTTTAAACTGAATTTTGAACAATTTGAGTATTATCCAAATATACAAATACTTCTATATTTGAAATATTCTAAAATTCTAAAAACATTTTCAAATGCTTTCTACCATCTGCAAGGAATATCTGTTGATTTGTCTCTTGTAATTGTAGTTCTGTCCAATTCAGAACTGAGGTCAAAAGGTACAAATCTCCTGAGGTTTAGGAATTTCGTGCTCTCAGTTTATGATCATCTTTTGTCATATTTTCTTTCCTACTGTAAACTTTATTTGAGAGACACAACATTTTAATATAAGATTTCTGACAAAATAGTTCAACTTGATTTTTCTTCTTTTAATTTTCTTCTTTTAATACGCCTAGGCAGAGTGTTTTTCCAGTATTTCTGGAATTGATAATCTAATCCTTTGCCCTGCAAGTGGTTCTTGGTTAAAATGTGAAGTACAAGTCTTTGGGCTAATTTTGCTGTTATTTATGCATGGATAAAGAAAATCACAGCTGTCGAGCTTTATGCACACCATGGAAAATGTTTATGCAAATCACTGAATATGTTATTTTGCATACTTAATACTATTTTGCATATAATCAAACACTTCCATTTGAAAAACAGAGGTGCTGATGAAAAATGTCTATTCACTGTGGTTGGTGAAGTCTCTTATTATGTATAGAGTGAGCAAAAAGGTAAACATACAGCCCTATAACCATGTTTCAATTCTTGCCTGGTGGTACTTCTGTCTTTCTGTGCTTCAGGTGCTTTTCTGTTTGATTATCAATCAGTATTAACTGTTGTAATGACTATATTGTATGGACTGAAATCAAAATCTCAGCAATTGGGCAGATGTGAGATATGTTTAATTGTTACTGGGGAAAGGAAAATTGTCAGTGCATTCATGGCTCAGTAAATTACCCAAGTCCAAATAAGTGTAAGTTTCTAATGAGGGGTTGCACTTCATAACATACAATCTTAATTCAGAAATTTCTTAAAATTGAGTCCTGCATCAGATATCAATTTTTACAATTCTTATTTTGTAAGTCCAGTTTTCATTTTGTGCCTGCTTTTCAGTAAAATTAAACAAAGAAAAAATCATTTTGTTGTACTCCTGGTATTGTTCAAATCATTGCATAAGGTTACAAGGCATTGATTTTGCCCCTGCTCCCAGAAATGAGTTATTCAGGCAGCTCTAATTAGAAAGATAGAATCATCAAGGTTGGAAAAGACCACTAAGACCATTTAGTCCAGCCATCAACTCATCACCACCACGTCCACTAAACCACATCCCTCAATGCCACATCTCCGTGGTTCTTGAACACTTCCAGGGATGGTGACTTTCACCTCCCTGGGCATCCTGTTCCAAAGTCTTCTGTTTCTGAGAAGAAATTTTTCCTAATATCCAACCTGATCCTTCCCTGGCACAACCTGAGGCCATTGCTTTCCTTCCTTGTTGCACAGCCAATAGAGACATTTCTCCCTTGTTCTGACAGGACCTTTGTACACATTGGATGTGCTGTCTCTTGAGGAGGTCTGTTTTTCTCTGTTGGCAGAGGGAGCCCAAGTGGCCAGCCACACAATAGCTGAAGTTAGGGGAAATGAATGCTGCCAGGGTGTCCTTCTGTGTGCTGACTCATAACAGCTCCTAGAACAACAGCATTAAATCAGGCCATAACAATCTTCAGCATAGTTGTGCACTAGTTACAACAAGCTGTGCAGTGAAAATAGCAATGTATGCCAGAAAAATCTATGTAACTCAGACAGTATATATACCATTAAATAGTAGAGAATAACTGAAGATTAAAACATTGTAATGTGGCACCTTCTTTGACCCTTTCATGAAATAGTCTTGAAGAAACACTAAAAGCAGAGGAATGGTAGAACATGATCTTCAGCATTGCGTTCTTGGTTTACAGACCAACAAAGCAGGCACTTGAAATCTACTGCTTTCTCATACTTTTTGTACAGCTACTTGTTCATTACTTTTATTTTGTTCAAATTCATCTCCATTTGGGTCTCAGTCTATCGTGAGTTTTAAGTCTTATTTTGGTGGCTTTCTCCTGTATGTGCCTGCTCTGCAGCTGTCAGATGAAATATGGCAGGGGAAAGAGGCAGAAATATTCTGGGATCTCAGTCTTAGGAGCTGAGCTCTTCTTGTTTGTGTCAAGAGCAAGATACTTCTTTCTCATATGAAATTCTGGAGCCTGGAAGCTTTCAGGAGTGAAATGTTGGGTTCGGCTTCTGTCTTCTTTCTTGTGTCTGGATCTGGTGCTTCTGTCTGTTGTGAGCAGGTGGTGCCCCATCATACGCCTTACCCAGACCCAATGGCGCCAAACATCAATAACTTCAGGAGGCAGCCAAGGAGGTCTGCCCAAAGTTCAGCCTGGAGCAGTGTTGTGATACTTCCCCGGTGTATTACTCTGAATATACAGCTCAGCATAAATGTGACTAAATGCAAACAGTGCCCTCTATCCTGATGAAAGATCGTGAAGGTCAGTGCTCTAGTGTTGTCCCTGAATTTTGCTTTTTAAAGGTCAGGATAATTCAATCCAAAAATGTTGTATAATAAATGTTAGGATTATGCTAAACTTGAAATATTCCACACTGTCTTCTATACTGTGCCAGAAAGATGTCAGCTCTTATAAAAGCTATGGATACTTAATGTAAATTTTGTGTTGAGCTTCTAATTTTCTCTTTTATGTGTAAATGACAAAATATGAAATAATCAAATTTACTTCAAAGCAAAAATGCATGGATAGATCAAGTGTCAGTGTTAATATGACAATGGGCCATAGAGTGCTGAACTGAAAAAAAAAAAAAAAAAAACCCTTTTGGAAAGTCTAAGTACTAAGTAGTATTTTCAGGTACTAAATGTTCAGAGGGAGATGTTTTAGCTGCAGTTTTCTGTAGGCTTGAGAAATCTGAGCGGTGCCTCTGGCAGCCAGGACACAACTGGCTGGGGCTGGGGAGGCAGAGCTCCTCTGTGATTGCTTTCTGCCTCTGCCTCAGTCACAGTGCTGCCATGCAGTGACTTTATGCTGCTGGCAGCACTTGCTCTTTTCATCCATCTGTATTTTGTTTTGTCCAAGTTACAAGACGAATTCTATCAAGATTATAGTAAAAACATGTCTTTTAAGCTTTCTTTAGTAAATCTAAAGAGATGAGTCTGAATCATACACACAAGAAAAAATGCTAAAGTAGTAATAATAAGATCCCATGGGTGAAACATAATCTTGAGTTCTTCTGAAAATTAACCTTGCATGCTCCACCAAAACAACCTTAATGCCTACTTCATTCCCTGTTTTGAAGTATTTTCTTATTCAGTTGCATACAATCTTCATGTACCTGACTCCTTTCTAAGGAATTTGGTGATCCACAGAAACGTTTGTAATGGGCAGTGTTTTATGACATAATATTATCTACTGCCTATTCATGGTATGGGAATCTGCCCATCTCTCCTTCTTTTATGGCTCCCTAGTATGATGTGTCATATGGTGAGTGACATACCAAAACCTTTCAACATTTTTATGTCCATATTACTCTTCAAATTTAGCACTGTTTTGTAGTTCTTGTTTTCTAATACTATATTGTTGTTACAATTGTAACAGAAATTTCTAAGTTCTGCTATCAAATGTAATTTACTTACTAAGATGCATATGCCTAGATAATTTTTTTTTGAAATCTGACTTGAAGAAAACTACATGCCTAAATTTTGAGTTAACTTGGTAGTTGTGTTTCCTACTAAACTTGTCTTCAAGGGACTGCTAGGGAGCAGTTATAGATTTCCTTATGCTGCTATAAAACATTTTTCAAGGTTTTCTATATTATGGCTTTGCTAACAAAAACAAAGAAAGCATCAGAGTAGTTTCATAAGTGGAAGAGTTAAAAATGGGTTTTACCAATCACTGTGATTTAACCCAGCAGCAGCTCAACACCGTGCAGCTCTTTGCTCATTGCCCCCAAAGTGAGATGGAGGAGAGAATCAGAAAAAGTTAAAACTCATGGGTTGAGATAAAGACAGTCTTGTAGGACAGAAAAGGAAGAGAAAATAATAACAATAAAAGAACTTACAAAACAGGTGATGCACAATGCTCGTTAATCAGCACACCACCCAATGACCAATGCCCAGCCAGTTCCTGAACAGCAGCAGCTCCCCCTCAACATTTATCGCTTGGCATGAAGCCAAATGCTATGGGACACATCTTTGGACAGTTGGGGTCACTGTCCTTGTTCCATCCCCTCCCAGCTCCTTATGCTCTTGCAGCTTCTTGCTGGCAGGGCAGCACGAGGAGCTGAAACATTCCTGGATCTGTGCGGCACTGCTCAGCAGTGACTAAATCATCCAGGTGTTATCAACGTTATTCTCATCCTGATTCCAAAATATATATCCAAGCTATGAGGAGGAAAATTATCTAAATCCTAGCTAAAACCAGGACACTAAGGATATTAAATTTATTTTATGCAAGGCAAGAGATGATAGGTGAAATAAATAAGTGAAATCAGAAACTAAGATCTAACAAAATCAGTGGTCTTTTCATGGTACCAAGTTGTTCTGAGGAGACAGCAAATGAAAAGAAAGATAAATAATAATGCAAAGTCACACAGGAAGGACACAAGGACAGGAATATCCTGAAAAATACAGGTGTAGGTATCTGCTTAACGCTGCTCTTCTGGCACTGGTACCAGCTGAGCAGTCTCCTTTCAACTCTGCTGGGAGCTGACTGTTCTGCAGGGATGTGGATTCAAAGAAGGAGCAACTGCAGCTGGGGCTGCCCCTCCTCTCCTGCCTACATGGCTGAGCAGAGCATTGGGCCTCATGCAAAAGTTAACCCTGTGTAAATACTGCATGGCATGAGTGAGAAATCATAGACTGAACTTAGAGTACGGGAATGATGATGGTACTTTCCCCTGAGGCTGCAGCACTGCAGATGGCCTTTTATTCCATGCAGGCTACAGAGCCAGCACAGCAAGAGGTGAACTTGGAAATATTTGTCTTAATTTAGTAGAGAAGACCTATTTGCATGCAGAATCTTGTTTTATTTATATCATAAAGCTTAGTTTCCTGTGCTAAACCCCCAGCTTTATTTATATCCAGGGATAGAGATAATGAGCCCTAAGTGCAGCTCAGTCAGGAGGTACAGGATGGCCTTAAGCTCATGGGACAATGTTGTGACCTAATCCCAACTTTCTCTGCTCTGCCCCACCAATGTGGGGAATGCTCAGTGCTTCACTTCTCCCTGTGACAGCCTGCCCTTGCAGGTCCTTTCTTGGGAGCCAGTAGGCAAATACTGCCCAAACCGCTGCTCTATTGTAGTTGCACCGGGACCTCATTTTTATGCAGTCCTAAGATGCTAAACAAATGGGCTAGAAATTTTTAACTTACTAACACATCAGTTTGGATACCAATGCTCTCCAACTCACATTTTGTAATTTGTAGTCTACCCTGTAGACGTACAACACGTGAGTGAAGATGAAGATGCTGTGCTTGCAAGGACTGGATTGTTTGGAGGTTAATGTCCTAATGTAAAGACCAAAGTACTCATCTTTTAGACATATATATATGTATTTCTTTCTCAAAAAAGATATAGTCACCATTTCTATGTTGTAATATAAACACAGCTGAGCGGAAAAGGCTTGGAAATGAAATCATAGTGCTAGCCAAACTGATTCAGTGGCATTGAAATGTCATTTCTAGAATTATCCGGCTTACTGGGAGTGTTTCAAGGAATAACCTTCTGGCGTGGCAGAATACAGGGCAGGGATTAGACGGGGCTTGCACAGGGGGCCAGATTCTGCCCTGTGGTAATTAGGGTTGTGGGAGCATAAGTGAGGGCAAGAGCTATGCCAGCAGTTGCCATTTTATTTTTAAATCTCTGTAGTGTGTGATATTATTTTTTCCCTTGTAGGATTGGTCTCTCATCTCTTCTATTTGGAAAAAAAAGAAAAAAAAAGGGGGGGGGAAGAGAATCAGATGATGTTCTGACAAAATTGTACTACTAGGTGAGTTTCAGTTTTGTTTACAGAAATGTAGTGTATGTTTAGAACCTCACTTTCAAGAGACAGATATCTGACTTAGATTTTATCTAAGAAACCCAGCAATATTATCCTGTGAGCGAGACCTGGAGTTTCTAAGGGTTTTGAAAACATATTTTGACATCCAGAAGCGTCCTTTGGATGCTTTCACAGAGCTTTTGCAGAAAAGCAGGAAGTCTCCTAAGGAAGCCACAGAGAGATAAATGGACATTCAGCCTGTGGCTTAGGCTGCCCGATCTAACAGCCAGTCCTGCTTGGGAGGGTAGAAAGAAAGGAGCTCAGAGCAAGTCTTCTGGATTTGACATCCAAGACCTGAGAGCAGAAGAACATAGGAAGATGTTACAATAGACGAGTCCAACCCCAAAATATTCCCAGATTGCTATTAAACAGTGTCAGAATGAAATATACAAAGACACAGCTTTGACTTTTGAATCAGTCCAAATGCAGAATGCAATATGCAGCTGCCTTGCACTTTGAGAGGCTGGAAGAAATTAGAGTTGATTAAATAACACGAATACTATTATTTTCAGTAACGTTCTTTTGATCTGGATGTCTTTGCTATGTTTAAGAAAGTAGTTCAAAAGTTCAAGTGTTAAGAGGTACTATAATTGTAATAAGCTTCTAACATCATGAACTCAACTTTGGGAAGTATTGCTAAAAGGATTAGTGCAACGGAGTTAATGGTGCTCAGTGGGAGAAACCAAACAGTTTATTTAAAATAGAATCTGGACCATAGTAGAAATACTCAGATTTAAATTATTTTGTTGTAAAATAAGAAACATGGGAGCGGTATTTTGCCCATTTCTTCCTTTAAAAATTGCCCATGTGTGCTGTTGGCAAATAGCGTGGATGGGAGGGAGGAGGAGAAATTAGCTCTGAGCTAATGAGAGGCAGATCGATTGGAGAGCAAACTGCTAATTTTGTGCTGATTTCCTCAAGTTCGTTGTAGGAATGATTGGACCAGTCTTTAAAGAATTCATAATTACGTAATTGTCTAGTTGGCAAATATGCGTTGAACATAACCAGGTTTAAAAAGCGGAAGCATGGGGGCTTTTTGCTTGCAAAATCAAGCTTATTTTGTGTTGATATTTCATTCTGAAACAATTAATTTCAAGTTATTTTTATCATTATTATTCATTCATTTACTGAAAAAAAGATGATATGATAAGGCTTCAAGCCAGATATGAATGCTAATTGCACTTCTGAAAGTGTGTGAGATATACCTCATGGAAATATAGGATAATTCATGATTTCTATGATTTAGAATATATTCATTTCCTTGTTTAGACTGTTGGAGGAATTTAAAGATTAGTTTACTCAGCTTATGTGTTGTTTTTTTAAAAAATTATTCTGTACTCAATTCAGTGTTTATTCTGAGCACTTAACATTGATATTCCTAAGAATTTCCATTTTTTATATAAGAGATTAAAATATTTATTCTAGTGGAAAAGAAAAGATGAAGTCCTTTAAAATCAGCCCTATGACTTAAATACAGGATTCAGTTGTATGTTTAAAAGTGGAAAATACACCAGAAATGACTAACTTTGATAATTTTTGCCAGCCGCCCATACACCCTGAGATCATCAAGGAAGGTGCTGGTAGCTGTTTGTGCTAAGAGGGGATGGCATTTCTGTCTCTAGTTAAATCCTTGATTGACGCAAACTGCCTAAATCTCCTTAGGAAGAAACAATCACTGCGAGGCACGCTGGGGTGGGTGGGCAGGAGACTACTCTCATGCACAGAGCAGCGCCAGGACAGATGCATGCCACCGTGTTTATCCGACGTGCTTTGCTGAAGGAAATGGCTTAAGAGTTGGAGTCAAGCCCCCATACGCAGCCTTGGCCAAGCAGGTTGGATAGCTTGTGCAAGGGAGAAAGCTCTGGGTCGAAAGGGCTCCTCACATTGGGATTGTAGCTGAATTTGCTCATACAACAAGGGGAAAGTTGGAAAAATAATGGCTCCAGTGGAAAGTTAATTTTCCACTCTCTATGGGAATTTCCCTCAGTGGATCAATATTCCCTTTGTTAGTTTCTGAATGACATTGCAGCATTCTGCATTCTTTAAGTAAACCAACTATGTGAAAGGAAGGGGAAAAACTGGAATTACACTGCTTAGCAGCAAGCCTACCTTTCTGTCTCTGTTTAAAAAAAATAATGGGTCTGACCCAGATCAATACGTGCTTCTTGTCATTCTTGTGTGCCCTTCCTCACCCAAACTGTGTCACCAAGGGGAGAGGCTGGCTCTGAACCCCTCTCCAGAAGGGACCTGTCGTAAAATGACCAGCAAAGCAGCTTTAGAACAGAAATAGAGGCATTAAAATATAAATTAAATAATTAATAATTAAAATTATATTAAAATAAAAATTAAAATAATAAAAGGGAATTATACTCCCTGACAGATCTCAGGAGAGCTTTCAGGCATTTATTCAGGTCTGGCGCTGCCAGCTGATGTTTCTCTTTCCTCTTTGTTTAATTTCTGATTTCCTGGGTTTTTGGAGAAAGTAGGATTGCGAGCAGGGGTCCTTGTAGGGTTTTGTTTTTCTGTCTGGCTTTTGTGGAGTGTGAGTATAGGAAAACAATAATACCAAATAAAATGGATTAAAAGACTATGAAGGGAAAATCATATTAATTAGGAAAAGAAAATCAAAGTATAAGGAGAACATACAGTGATACAGAGGAGAATAGAATAATGGTGAGTGACAGAAGATGGAAGCAGAAAGAAGACAGCAAAGATATTAATCCAGATAAAAGTGAGCTTTTAAACCAGCTTGAGTGACAGCCTCCGTCAAAAAATGGTGGTTCTAGAAATAAGCAATTGTCATTTAAAACTGAAATAATCTGAATGATCCAATTTTTAAAAAAATCACTTGATTTTTTTTTGAGGCGTTAATGGTTGAAATTGTAATGTTTTGAGATGTACTGATATTTGGGATTCTAATAGTCAGATGCAACTGACTACTAGCTTTGTGTCTGTAAGTCAGGGCTTGCTGTTGTCAGACACCATAAAACTCTGTTTTTCTGCGTTTCCAGTAACAGTGCACAGTGCATGGAAAACAACACGGACTGAACAACACAACCGAGTGCTTCATGTCTGACTTCTGTGTGCTTCAAATGAAAGAAAATATGATTCAAAGTTCAAAACCAGTACCTAAGTATTTATGTAGTTATTTAGTTAAATTCTCAATAGATATTTCCACCTGTCTACAAGAAGTCATCAGTGTCTACAGCATGTAGAAGTTGAATTCTACGTTTCTCTGCCATCCAAGACCTTAGAGATGGGGGGACACTCCTACCCCTCCCAACCTCAGCCTAGGGCTGGCAGAGGGATTTGCCTTGGCAGGGGGATGTGGAGCATCCCACAGCTTTGCATGGGAACAAGGGATGCAGTACTGTGCTTTTCTGACCCTGTTGGTGTCTTTTATCCTCCCATTTTTTCTTCTTAGTCCTTTGCTTCAGAGTCAAAACAGTTTCTGTAGGAAAATTTACTTTTAAAAATATCCTTGTTATTTATTTAATTCCCTGTTCTTAATCCCTTCCCCTTTTATTTCTGTTACACAAGTAGCCTAATTGCGTTTATAATTCACATTGTTTCTTTTCTATTGTGAATTCACCTCTCTACATCAGGAACAAAACATGAAATATCTGTTTTGTACCAGAAATAGGAAGTGGGGGTTATGCATTTGTTGTTTGTTTGTTTGTTTGTTTCTAGAAGCTTCTTTCCAGCGGCCTCTTGTCTAAATATTGCCCAGCAATCCTGTGGCAGTCACCAGATCTGGGACACAAAATCATTCTCTTAATTCCCGTCTCTGATTACTTTCTGCTTCTGACCGCTCTCTGGAGCTGATGCATGCAGATTTAGTGGGTTCGATTTGCTGTGCCACTGAAACCTTTTATCGGCCAAGAATAAATAAAAATTAACAAGAAGAGAAAAACAAATACAAAAAAACCCAACCCTGTTTTCTCTGCAGCTTACAGAGTCAGAGCAGCCCTGCGTGCTGAGAGGTGCAGTTATCTGCTCTGCAGGTCTGGTGGTGCCCAGCACCTTCCCCTCCAGGAGGAAACACAGCTGTCTGGAACCACTATTTGAAATACTGGCTTGGTGACGCAAAGGGAACATACGTCTTTACTTGTACTACGTTATGGTGACCTGAATATTGGCTGTGTCTTAAATGGTAATGAAGTTGGTTGTGAAAAGGTGAGGAGAGGGAAACAGTGATTGTCAAGGTGCAGGGTAAGTGAAAATTTGCCTTAAAGAGGCTCATGGTAATCACCCTAGTTGCAATAAGATAAATGGTTAGTTAGTTTGTTTTTAATGGATGCCATCAGCAACCCAAAATATGCAAATGCCTGCAAGTAAAGCAAATGTGAATTAACCCAGTCCTTAAACCAACATCACCTGCATTAAACTAACCTGGCAGTTAAATGTCAGCACCATGTTCAACAGTTTGATTTCCTATATCTCTACTTACATAGTTTACCAAAGCTTCAGGGAGTTAATTAACTTAGCGGGCCTATGATGGAAAGAGAAAAAGGTTCATAAGCAAACCACCAGAGATACCAGCAGCGCACAGACCGAGGGCCGGATCCCCAGGCCATATGAGCAGTGCAAGGTGCACAGCACAGCCACAGGCCTCCCTTTACTGCCAAGGACTGGTGCCTTGGGTGTGGGAGAGCTGCTGAGAGGGGCCATGGGGGTTCAATCAGATCGTGAACATCTAGGTTCATGCCATGGATGGGAAAAAAACTCTAGACGAGCATGTGAGGCTATAAAATGAAAATACTCAAGCTGGCTTAGGACTGATGGTGAAATGATCACCAGTGTGTGCCTTAAAGTGACTTTGTGGCCATAAATGGGGCCTTGCTCTGCCTGTAGGAAATTCTGAAGCTCTCTAGCACTCAGGCTGATCCTGTCCTCAGGAGCTGGGAAACGTCAAGGGGTTCCTGGCACAGCTCAGCCACTGTTGAGTTGTCAGAGTAGTCCTCAGTGTGTGTTTGGCCTGGGCTACCTTATGGTCTTCCAAACAGTATTTTGGCATCATTCGTAAGACAGCACAGGCCATGTAGTATTTCTGCAGAGCAGTTTTGCTACAGACCTCCTCTTCTGAAGGAGAAGAGTGTTAGCTGAATACCATAGGCTTGGCAGCTCCAAGCTAGTTGGCTTCAGTGAGGGAGAATGGTCCAGGCATGTTGGATTTATTGGTCTCCAGTACGAGAAGCCAGGAGTAATGGCTCGTGCTACAGCTGCTGATTTATCTTCAGGGGCCTTGCAGTAATTCTGCTGCTAACTGTCAGGAGTGTACCAGGAGTTGAAGGAGGAAATGTCCTGGTCTTCCTCCAGCCCTTGGACATCTCTCCACGTTTATTCAGAAACTGCTGCTGGCTTTACCCTTGTATAAAAGACAGGCATTTGCATGGCCAGGATTACGTTTTGCAATCATTTGTAAGTCCTGTTGTGCTTGATAATTTACAGAGCAGCAGATTTTTCTGCAGTATAATTTTCTTAGTTTACTGTGGAGCTACTCTGAAATGCAATAATCGGTATTCCCCAGTTTTTAAAAAATTCAGATTCTTTTGGTTAAATTGTTCTCCATATTATTCTGTTTTTGAAAAGTAGTTTTTTCTCCAAATATTTTGTATTCTGAAATTGTTTGAAAAGTGAAACTTTTCAATACTGAAATACTGGAATTTTCTGTGCAACCACATTTAATAGGAAGGGCACTGTTTACTGTTATTTCTGGTTATGGGCAAAATCAGGTTTAAAAGCAGGGTATGTCATGTACTTGGCTCTTGGAGAATATTAAGGAAGTAATCATGGGAAATAAATGAATTAGGGTGGAAAATAAAATAATGCTATCAGCTGAAGTCTCTGCTTTCAGAGATAACGTGACCTTCTGGGCAGTCCCACCATCATGGGCTGGCCCTCTGCTGCCTGGTTTGCAGTGGAAAGCACTGCTTAATGCTCTGGGAAAACTCCTTCCCGTAACCTGGTAGTTGACAGTACAAACATTCATAGTGACTTATGTAGCTTAATGGAAATGTACACCGATTCCTTGAATGTCTTTTTTTTTTCTTTTTCTTTTTTTCCCCTGAGTACAGTCCTTTAAAGGGACTACTTTAACTGAACAAGAGGTGGCTTTTTATTTTACCAGAGGAACAGGTAAGTCAGCCCTTGATCACAAAACCAGAACCAGAGTTAAGAAAGAACCACATAAAAGCAATGAAAAGGAAACCTTAAGTATATTTAATACCAGCCTCCTTTCCTGGAAGTCTTTCAAGGTTTTCCAGTCATCTCTTAGCCCTGAAGCCTTAGGGGCAGCTTAGCCCCCACCATGTATCGTGAGAGCTAAGTTTCAATTCAGCCTTTAAGCTAACTTTGGAAGCTGAAAAACTCACTGTGCATATTCTTTTCTTCTCTATTTCTCCCCTTCATCTGTTAATTTAACACTTGACATGAAGTATGCTGTATCAACTTAGACAAAAGACTTACCTAAGTTACCAGTAGTAGGCAGGAGCAGAAATACAGAGAAATAGAAGCACAAAGCAAGCATGTAGCGATGCCCTTCCACAGTATGGTTTATTCTTCCTAGAGTTTGAAAGAACTGCAGCGGTGGTACTATATTTAAGGTTTTTGTAATGTGCATTTGCTGGCTCTGTATGTATTTGTGTTGCAGGAATGTGTCTACCTGCTTTTTGGGTTCAGTTCTGTCATGTGAATGTTATTTACTGAAGAGGAATACAGCGTCTGAACTTTCACCGCAGATGGTTGTGATGGCTCAAGGTCTCGTGCTGATTAAGATCAAAAAGTAACAGTAGGGAGGCTTCTGCCTTGAGGGATTTATCTGCATCTGAATTCTGTTGTACCCATTAATTATCACCTTCTTCTTAATGTAAAGAACTTTCTTCTGATTGCAACACTTTGAAGACTGTCACAGTGCTGTGAAGTCTGGTATCGCAAGAAGTATTCACTGTACCTACTGAATTTCTGTTTGGCTGTTTCTGGTTTCCTTATAGCTTGATGCAGAGGTTGAGAAAGACTGTGCAAAAGAAGGATTTCAACCCTCTTAACGCCAGCTGTAACTACTTTCCTTCATCTTTTGTCTCTTTGAGGACTTTGCTATCCCCAGGCCAAAGGTGTGATTTTCCCAACTGGGAGATGCTTCTCACCTTGCGCTTGCGTACAGAACTTGTTGTGCATCAGAGGGGAAAACTGCAGGAAACTCCTGAGTGTCTGTGTAGATGTGGTCATGTTGAAAGCTCATGACATATTTTGCATGTCTTAAAAAGACTTAAAAAGCCTTGCAAGGCGATCTCTTGCTGCTGTCAAGTACTCTGATGTACAAGTAAATGGGAAACAAATGCCAAAAAAAAAAAAAGGGAGAGGGGGGTACCCCTTTATCTTTTTGTTCTTGGGTATCGTGAAGATAAATTCTTATTGAAGCTATATAGAGTACTAGTGATGAGCATCTCAGATAATTCAAACAGCAAGTTAATAACACTTCAGACCAATAAAAGAGGCCTGGCGTCCAAACCCGAAAGAGAAAAAAGAGAGCAAATATACATATAAAGTAGCCCTTCAGTAAACATTCTCCTTGCTGAAAAGTGTAGGAGCTCTCTGGAAATCAAAATATTATTAGGTAGGCAAGGAGAAGAGAATTCAATTAAAGCTGACCAAATGCTTGATTGCTTTACTTTATAGTCTTGCTAATCTTCTTTTAAAGTAAGCTCTGTATGTAATATATTTTAATTTAACCTTGCTATGAATATGTTTTCTGTCATACTTTTCCTGATTTATAAGAAAAAAGCGTAGACTGTTAGATTTTTTTTTTCCTTTTTTTTCTTTTGTTTTCCTGAGTTACTTTCTATTTTCTTGAGCCTATTTATATCTCTTAATTGGCAAGTAACTGCTTTTTTAATCCGGAAAAGTAGTGTTGAGCTGTGAATTGCAAAGTCCGGTTCCTTTCAGGTGGGTTGTGGAGATTGCTTTTGGAGCAGTGTCTGAGAGGGATCACTGAAATTTCTGAATTTTGGTCAAATTAGCTGTAACTCCTATCAGTATAGAAAGATAATCTCACATATTTGTGTAGCGTTCTGTGATAAATGTTTCTGCAACAGGGAATTTGAAACACAATAGATAGTGTGAAGATAGATGGAGTGAATGTACTTTTACAGCATTGTTAAATGTTTTTAAAATAATTTTGAAATAAATTTATTTGTAGTCACTTTAGCATATCGTTGTACTGGCCTATTCTTGATAAACTCTTATAGTACGGAATCTGAAGAGTGCTCCCTGGTTCACAGTGACCAGTGCACCTTACTGAGTAGTAGTTCTGGCTCATCTGATATTCAGCGAGATAAAGTCACTTTTTTCTGTAGTAGTAATAGGGAGTTCTTAAGAAGGTTTTGGTGATAATCCTCTTTATATTTTATTGTTTGTGCAGTTACAAAGATGTATATGGGTATCCTTTGGTGATATTTTTTTTTTTTGCAGGTAGAAAAAATATATCAACAAGAAACAGTAATTGTTCTTCACTAGGGGAAAAGTTAAGAAGAAACTTTATAGCAGTTCACCATTCTTCTCAATCACATCAATTACCAGAATATTGTATGAGGAGTTTTTGTTGATTTGCAGCAATCCCTTCCAGCTTCACTGTGGAGCTGCACATTCACTGAGACACATTCACACACGTATTGACAACAGCTTGATTTGGAGTATAGCGTGGTAGTTTGGCTTTCATACCTTATATTTAGGTCTCTTTGCCGTCTCCAGTGCAAGATCACAGCTGAGTCTAGAATTTGCACAGTATAGTGAATAATGTAAGGGAAGGGTACTGACCTTGGACCTTCTCCCTTCCAGTAGTTCCAGCTGTAACAACAATGGTCTGCTGTGGTTTTCTGTGCAGAGATGGACATGAATTTAGCAAGCACAGAAATAAAGAATATACTAGAATACATTAAAAATATACGTTTCAGAAGGTTGCAGTATACCTCATTATTTTCTGGGACATTATGTACTATATGTTCAGTTGAACAGAATCGCATATCAGTCCCACTCTTGTGAAACACATGCTTCTTTTATACAGTAATGAATATATGCATGCAGCAATTGTGTCTGTTTGAACTTGCATAGTACAAATGGGCCCCAGATGTTACAGTTATGTAATGGCCTAATCTAAAGCCAAGCAAAGAGAGCCTTGTGGGCTTCATATCATGCCAATAAGAACATTTTCAGAGAATTAACATTGAAGGAGATTGCAGTGGGCTAACACTGTAGCTATTGTATAAAGTCAAAATGTATGTATGGAGGGCGTGCCTTTATTCACTGCGGTTGGAGTTAAATTTATACTTTGGGGGAGGGGGGAAATGTGACATGAATTATCTTTAAGAAAAGAAATACTTCATTTAGCTGTTAAATACAACCACATGTATCGTACACCCATCATTTTTCCTATTTCATTAGATGTTACTCAAGTGTTTACTTAAGCAAGTGGGGGAGAATATTTATTAATAAGTGTGAGATACTCATTTAAAAGTAGTTCTCTTTTGTATTTCTGAACTGAAAGAGCATTAAATTGCCTAGCTATTGCTATGCCTTACAAAATAGAAATTAAACTCACAAGGCCCTTGGTGGGTTATACCATAATGCTTCACAGTGAGGTTTGGTGCCCAAGGTTGGTTGGGAAAGGGAATGGCTTGGACAGCACTTCCTTCACCCTGTGGTCTTTGTGTGGGATCTTTGTGTCAGGATACCTAAAAGGTGGCTGAGGAATTTCCGTGAATTTGTCTTTTGAGAGATTGTGCAAGACTGGTGAGGTACCTGATGACCGAATAAAATCTCATGTGGTCTCTCAGATAAGCAAAGCAAAGTAAGTGCAATTTCTACCTTTAAAATGCGAAGGAGAAACAGAAGAAGCCTTGTGAGTATACTAGATGTAGACATGTGGGTTGACAAGTTATCATGCTTTACCTAGTCATGCATTTATCCATCAGCAAATGCCAGATAACATAATCCATAATGAGGCAGAATTACAATAAATTGTCTTAATTTGTTTGCCATATGCTAAGAGTGCCCACATGTTCACATATGGATCAGTTGATGCACAATAATTAGATGATGAGAAAAATAACTCATGTCTAAGCTTTTGTTACTTCTGAGATATTGCCTGTTGTGATCACTAGCAAGTCATTACCTGGGTTGTCAACAAGAACTTCCTTAGACAGGCACCTTCTTTTCAACTTGAGATGGAAAGAGAACCCAGAAACATTGCTTTGGTAAAAACAACAACAACAACAAAGTACAATACAACGCAGTATAATCAGACACTCACAAATAAGTTTCTATTAATAGATAACCGAGTATTTAAGCATTCAGTGCTTCTACTGACTTGTGCTTCATAGCATTTATAGTCAAAATATGTACTTAAATTTCATAGATTTTTATTTAAAATTGGTTGAGACTACTGATGAAAACGCTGTGAAAGTACAGAGTATTGATATTTATTGTTAAAGCTACTTTTCCACAAGTGCCATAAACAATAAAGGAAAATAGTAGTCATTGGATGAATTCTGTTCCTATTCCTATCTTAATAAGGACCTTATATTTTTCTGTACTTGACTGAAGGTCATTCCCTTTTGTTCTAAGACACTTTAATTAACTTGTAAGGAAATGCACAGCACACAGCTCTTAAACAGCCCTCATGCTTCTCAGGTGACAACTCACCCTCTAGGGAAAGAAAGGGCAGAAGTCACCTGGCATTGTCTTCACTCTGGTTTTGTGGCTGTCAGAGCTGTGACAGACAGCTCAGAAGTTTTGCTGTTGTTGTGCTGTTGTTGTGGTGGTTTTTAAAAAGAAGTAATTTTTATTCTATGTCTAGAAGATATAGAGGGATTTTGAAACTTCATGATCATTACCAGGGAATTTCCCTGTTACTCTATCTGCAGTTTGACTCATCTTTTTACAGTGTTTTCTAGTACAGAGTTCTTTTGTTTCAATGTTGTGATGCCAAAATTTGCCATGATGAGAGCCCAGTCTTGAAAGCTTGGTTTCAGTATTCTGGAAAACTTGCTGAAGGACAGAAGACATGCCTCTGGAATCGGCACTGCCCTCTGCTACCTCTGATACTCTGGCTGGGATTATGATTTTGTATTCTTCAGTTCTGATTTGCTCCAGTGTATTTGTGTCCCATAGTGTGTGCTAAGCTCTTAAAGACATAAATCTTGCCAAAAAGCTATCTTGGTGATTGTACTATAAGAAAAGTTATCAATACTGCATTGCATCAGAAGTTGCTATACTTCTCACAGCCTTCTAAAACTGTAATCCCTGAAGTTTATTGTTTGCCTCTTTTTGAAAAAAGTAGTGGCTTCAGCTTTTCCAGTTTCCTAAAGCAACTTACAAGTACTTCATGGAAATCAAACTGTACTACACAACCACTTGTCAATGTTAATTTTTTATTTTCTTGCTGAATCTTTTTCATGTAGATAGAAATATCTATTTCATGAGAAATAAGTATTTGGCATTAATCATAAATACATGCAGTTTCTAGGGATTTAATTCTACTGATTTAATTTAATTTGCCATCTGAGCATCTAATGTGAATATTGGCATCTGGAGCTGTGGGAAAGTTTTAACAACATGGATAATCATGGACAAACCAAAGCCACCTCTTATAATTGTTAAGAATGTGGTAAGCAGCTGTTATAAATAAATCAATAAAACACATTTTCAGGGATATTTGCAGGGGCAGGAAAAGAAGATAACTTTGTATTGACTTTGCTACACTTTATAAACATATGTGTAGGAATCTATTAATATAACTGGAAGCCAATCTGATATATTTGTTAAAATATATATGTGTCTCAATTCTTGAGAGATGAGCAAGTGTCCCTCTCCAGCTACCTTCAACTTCACATTCTGCTTACAAGGTCAGTGATAAGGGTTTGGCATTTGGCAACAGGAAGTGTTTTCAGCTCTCGCAGCCCAATTTTGGCTTGATGGGACTTTACTTCTCTAGCATGCATATTAAAAGCCTGTCTCTAGGCATAACCTGAGAAGTTCCCCGTCTCACTGAGCAGCTGGAGCCCCGCGTGTGTTTGCTCTTGGTGTTGCTCTCTGCAGTCACTGCCTTGTCACTTACTGTCTCAGTGGTAGCAGGGTGGGAAGCTGCTGCTCTGCAGTTCTTTCTTCACAGCACTCCCTTCTCATTGCTCCCTGTGCCTTATTTCTCTTTGCCATACCTTCAGAAGCATTTACTCTGTAGTTTAAATTTAAGCCAGCTGGCCCTAATCCTGTGAAGTCTTACACTCACTAAGGCCAATAATGGTAAACATGAGAGATTTGCTGATTATTTAAGTGGACCAGTGTACCAAAGTGGCAAATGACTTTTTAAATTAAGATGGTTGTTTTTATAAGCCACTGGGGTTGAGGTTCATTTGGAATACATCTTCTGCCTTTATTGTGATCAAGCTTAATTTTTCTTTCACAGGGGAGATTTTCATCCTGACTTAAGAGTTCTAACTTGTCATATCAGTGCCTAATACTTCTGTTCAGAAAGAGGACAAAAAGTAAAATCAAATCCATACTTAGAAAGAAATATGCTTTTTGCATTCAGACACTTCTCCGTGATTTGCTCCTGGCTGCACAGCCAGCCGCATGTTAACAGGAGGCTGTGCGTGCTGCAAGGCATGCATCTGAGATTAATAAAATGTTGTTACTCCAGCAAGTGTGCAGGCTTCTTTCCCAAAGCGGCTGACGTCGCTGGGAGCACAGAACCCTCCCACTCTTCCTTGTTAATTGATGGTGACGGGCTCTCCGCTGAGCTGTAACCTAACATAGGAACTGAATCAGATCAACAGCTGAGAGAAGTCTCCAGCAAACAGGATCGCCGCATGTAGGCAAAAGCTTGGCTCTTTAAGCCAGGCCTGAGGAGGAGAAGGAGCCAGTGATGGTTAACATAGGCTGATGTGCCGAAGTTTTGGTGGCGTGCTGCTCAGTTGTGGAGGTTTTGCTGCTGGAGGACGCGTCACTGCGGGGAGGGCTGGCCCGCACGGAGCACGGCTGGCATGCCTGACAGACGCCCGATGGCTCCACAGGCCGAGCTCGGTGTGCCGGGGGTAAGCATATGCTGCAGGAGCCAGGCCAGATGCTGGGGAGCAACTGAGTTTTGAAATGAAACGTACAGACTGGCTAGCAAATTAACTTAATTACAGTTAAAAGGTTTCACTTTGCTTTCATCTAGCCACGCTTAAGTGGTGTTGAAAAATGTGTCCACCTTACAGTGGAAGTCCAAGTAATACTTTTGAGCTTTTACTTATTTTTATTTTTTAAACAGATACTAAATGCTGATGTGTTGAAAAACTACAAATGCTGGAGGTGAGGGGAGGTGAAAGTCTGTGCAGGTGGCTGCTGTGCCACCGCTTCTGTCTGTAGTCCTGTTAAGCAGAGCTGAAACAAAGTATCTCACTGTTCTATGTTCTTAGGATTGTGCTAAATGATTGTTTTCTCCTCAATACGAGAGCAATGGGACTCTCTACTGGCAACACTTTGAAGTACATTCGCTGCCCGGGCACACACGGTGTGCTCTGTTTTCTGCTTTGGGCTGAGCTGTACTGCTCGCAGGAGTTTTGGTGTGGCAGCATCTTACCAGGTGCGTGACCCTGGTGCCAGGGGATGATGGGAGCAGGTATCCTGGCTTCAGCTGAGCTCCTGAAATAAAATGTAAATAACAAAGATGTTTGAAAAGTTGTACTTGGATGTGCTTTGTTTTCCCTCTTGTACTATAGGAAGCAGAGAACAGAGATTAATACGGTATAAATAATGTATTTCCATAATAGTAAAAATGAACTTCCTCTAAACGCTTGGCTTAAACTTGCTCTAGATTTGAATATGGTTGCAGAGAAGCAGCACGCCAGAGGCATGAGGGTCACTTTGCTGTTACTCTGAGACTACTTGGGCACAGAGCATCTTATGGAATGACTGCTCAGTATCTCTCTCCTAGAAAGAAACCAAGTTTGGATCAGTCCTTTCTCTGCATGATTTGGGGATCTCCAGTTGAGCAGCTGAGTAGCTATTGTTAACTTCCCTTCTGTACACCTGCTGACAACTGCTCTTTACTCCAAATTAAAATCCGCTCCTATGTTTGGGAGGCAGGAAGGACTAAGTTATCCCCGCATTTCATCATGTTCCATCAGCACATTCAGTGTGTTTTAGACGTGTGCCAAGAAGTATGAGGGTATACAACTACCAGCTACAGCTGAACTAGGCTTGTTTTCAGTGTGGATTTTCAGAATAGTGGAAAGCAAGCATTATGTTCATAACTTCAGGTGCTTGTAGCATTTTCTAATGTTATTAGCCTAGCTAAATGCTTAGCTCTTTAGGCTTTTGTATGTATCTTTTCCAATCAATTCTGAGAGTTCTGATAAATTAGAGCGTTTTGGCATTTTCTGACAATCCCATTGCAATTACAAATGGGAAAAATTTAGATTTTTTTTTTCTTTTATGAGGGAAAAAGCTTTAAAGTAAATAAGAAATAAAATTGCAATTGTAAAATATTCTTTATCTGAAAACAACATTTCTGTTATTAGAATTTAGCACTAATAATGTCCATGTGTCCATGCAACATTTTCCTTTTTCTGTCTGCTGGCTGTCATATAATGCCATCGATAAGGTGGTGAGCTTGGCACATCTGGGCTGTGGACTAAAACAAACCTTTTCCCTGATATCACAATGTGAAGAAGCCTAGGCTCTGTCTGGGGTAGTCACAGAGGTCCCATGGAAGGAGGGCAAGGAGATGCCATGAAGGTGGGCTGTGGATGTGCAGGTCGTGGGGGGAAGAAAGTTGGATAGGGAAAGTGGAACACAGGTAGAAAGGAATAACATTTGGCTGAAAGGATTCTGTGCATTTCTGCTTCATGGCAGGCCCTCAGGAAGGGGAAGGGCCGGGGGAAAGAAAAAGATGGAAAAAACAGGCATTTCATTTGTGCAGCTTAATGTGCACAACTGAACAAATGGCCAACTCTTCTGTCAACATCATGGCTGAGGACTCTTATTTCCAGGTTCTCTCAATTTCTCTACTAGTTTCTAGATGTGCTGTGAGGGGAAGAAAACTTGGCTGATGTGAATTTTGGCTGTAGTCACTCATTGTTCAGAAGGATTTTACAGGAAGCTGTTCTTGCAAATTAGCTTGTTGTTAGCAGTAAGAGTTCTCAAACTTTATGTCACTGAAAAATAAAGAGTAGTTTAGGTGGCTGAGTGGAAAGTAATAGGAAGACTGGGAAGATGGAGAGATACAGCCTGACAGCTTTCTATCTCCTATTTTTTGATGCGTATAATTAAATAAAGTGCTTACTTGTCATAGCCCCCTAATGACAGATAGCCCTCCTAATAAGTTGACCCAGTCAGTTAAAATGTTACAGTAACATGAAATAAAATAATACATCTTGTCTAACCACTGACATATTTTCAGCAACACCACAGACTTATGACATAAAACTCTACAATATGGAAACTTCTGCCAGAAAACTATGAGCACATCAGGTGCACTAATCCCTTATGGTCTACTGAAGCTGTCACTGCATAGCAGGTGAGGTGAGGACACCAAGAAGTGACATCTGTCTTTTTGCCAATTTACCCTGATATCCATGAATTTATGTTTTCAGCATTGGTGAAATACATAATTTCTGCTTTTTTTTTTTTTTTTTTTAATTCAATTTGCAATGAACAAGTCTGGAAATTCTTAAAATGAAAGAGATTAGTTGTGTTATTTTCTTACCAGGATAGACAATGCAGAAATGCAACGTAAAAACAGGTGAAAGAAGGGGAAGTAAAGGACCCTTGAAATTCTCTTGCGTCAAGGTGTATTTTTGTAGCTTTTAAATCACTGGGCTGCTCTGTTTTACAGTGACTTTTTGGTATGGGCCAAAACACAGGCGTTATATTTTTGAAAATAGTTTTCTCAATCGTATATGCCTACAGGATTTTTTTGCCATGTTTTATTACTGATCCTTACAGCCCATTGCTATAAGCACAAATCTTTGTGCAACACTGCTGCCGCAAGTATGCTGCATCAGAATTGGGGGTTTATATAGTGCTTGCAGCTGCTTAATAACAGCAACCAATGTTCTGTGAAAGAGATGGTTTGAAAAATATACAGTTTTACCTTGCAGGTCATGCAGCATCTTATATTTAAACAAGCTGCTGAACATTAAAGTGCATGGACAGGCTTTGTATAACAGCTCTGATGTTTAGGTTGGTTTCCTAGACAGGCTTTATGCAATCCCACTTTCCATCTGTTAGCTGTGCTTCTCAGTAACTTCAGTCCAATGGCCAATTTACATCAGCCTTGCAGAGGTCTCAGAGCAATGGGGACCTTGGGAGCTTGCTGGAGCTGCTAAAGCTCTTTGCTCTGCATGCCAGTGTTTGAGTTAAGGCACTCTCTGGGCTCCCATGGCATCCAGGAGGTAGCACCCAGCCAGCCAATTAGCATGGTTTTAACTCCAGAGTAACCGAAGCAGTGCCTCTTGTTCAGCCAGCAACTGGTGGGAAGTTTGGTGAGGGGAGGGGAGCCACGTGTGCAGAGCATGTGGTGTGTAGGGAAAATGGGAGCAAGCTGAAGGTATTGTGGAGGTGTGTGTGGGAAACCAGGCTTTGTTACTTCTGCTGTTCACAAAACAACTTGTTTTTCTGCAGCTCGTCATTAATGATACATTACATTTTGCAGTCGTTTGGTGGATATAAATTTCTGTTTCTTTTTTCCTGAATATTTTGAGGCTACTCAAAGGGTGCTGACAGATTAACAAGTTAGGATATTCGTCATTTAAAACCTATTAACTTGTTAGTAAATGATATTTGTAGGCTATTAATATCAGAAAATATATCATTTTAAACTCTGCTAGTAATTCTGGGTAAAAGCTGAATTTCATTTTGAATGAGCTCCTGCTGATCCAGGGGATCGCTCACATTGCAGTAGTCATTACTTGGTATCTTCTTAGTCTGGCAAAGCCCTCAGTGAGCTACACGTCATTGTTTCTGTGCAATTCACTTTGTATTTGCTCAAAGCCTTTCTTCGCAAATTTGTGTGATTCAGACATACACAGGCTTTGTTTTCCACCATATAATGAGCCTGTGATTTTGCTTATTTATTTAAGCACTATGCTGACTAATTTTAATTTGAAAGGTTCTAGTGGTTCCTTTTCTTTCTTGGTCATATCCACATACACTTTATCATTACATGATAATAAAGTACACGTATCTTTTCTGATTTCTAATAATGTAACAATTTTAAAAAATCATGTCATTTTATTATTTGAAAGAGTAATCTCTTCCGTATTTGCTTTCTATAAACTAATGGATTGCTTAGGTAAGGTATTGCCTTTTCGAAAAAGTAACGCTGGAAATCTAAGTATTACCTTTCAACAATATTCCTAGGTCATTTTGGAAACAGTATCACTGGGGTATTTGAGAAACCAGTGACCTAAGTGCTTAATTAGGTAGCAGTTTCAGGAGCTCATGCTACAGCGGAGTGCTATAAAAGTCAGTTTCAAACCAAGGATTTTAAGAAATTTCTGCTGGTTTTCAAGGAAACTGGTGAGTTCCCAGAACACTGTGATATTTCTGGCCTCTGTGTTTCCTGGCTGGATATTTTCTGTTAAGAAAATATTATCAGCTTCTATTGTGCTTTTAAATGAATCTCTCAGCTTTATTATACACAATTTGAATAGAGTTAAAACTACTACAGTAATAGAAGAAATCTTTCATTTTAGAAGGAGAATCCTAAAGTTTCTGAACAGAAATGCTTGAGATAATCATTTTCTCAAGTTTGAAAAGTAACTTTCTGCATTGATGCTGGCTTAGTGCAAGTCTGCTATTCACAGAGGTGTACATCCTCTTCCTGATGCAGGAGCTCTCAGCAGTGTCAGTGCTGAGGAACTGAGCTGTTTGGAGCGTGCATTTGTTTTTGTAATGAACATTGATTGTGAGTTGTAGCAACAGAGTACTAGAAAAAACTGCCAAGCAGAAAATGGTATTCAGGCTCCAGCGCTGCTGGCAAGACTTCTGTTATTTAAAGCGGGCAGGGTAGTGTGACTACGAGTTTACTACCCGCTTCATTTCATCAGGGGAGTGCTGAAAATGCCTTTGTCGCATGTTGCATTAGTTCTGTGGAAGGAATAACTTAACTGCTCTTATCATCTCCATTGGTCTTCCGACTCCTGACTCCACGTAGCAAACAGGCTACTTCTGACTCTGCTTCCACCACAACACACTAGGGTTATAGTAACAGCTCCTGTTAGCCAGGGCTGTGCTTCTGGCTCCCTGCTTATTAAACTCAAGTATGTTCCTGCAGTGCCAGGTGACACCTATACCCAGAGGTGCAGGAGGTCGTTAGAGCAGCAGCTGCCTAAATGCCCCTTAATTCTTATTCTGAGCTCTGAAGTGGGTCTCAAGCGATACATAGTCCTTTCTGCTGGTGGGAGTTGTTCCAGCTTTTGCATTGCATCAAAATTCATTTCACTGGAGCTCGTTAAATTGTGAGGACTGGCTTGTACCAAAAATTAAGCATAATTAATGAAGCTCCTAGGGTTACCAAAAATGCAAGCATCAGTAATATTGCACGTTTCAAACATGAGGAATGGGAACTGAGATTTAAAGAAATGATGAGGCCAAAGAAACCACAACATTTGGTGAGAATCAAGAACTTCCATTGATGGAAATGTGGAATGATGGCTTGTGCATAAATAAAAGTAGTACGCCAGAGTGCTTCCTGTGGCCTGCTGTTAGAGCTCTGCTGATCGGATATGTTTTCACTTCTGAAATAATAACAGAATGCAGAGCTATCAATAGCTCAAATTTTACAAAGACTTTTATAAATACAGCTTCGAGATATGGTTGGACTTCATACGTGAATTAGTATTCCATTCTAAAAATCAGAACAGTTTTAAAAGACCATGCATTACACCCTTTTGCTGGGAAGTATCATTTGATAAATCAATATCATGAGGACCCGGAGGACAGTCTGTAGCTTGAGCTTAATTTTCAGGATGTGGAGATGTGGACAGAGATAGTTAATGTATATGACAGTCCATGGTGCCTTCTGTACACAGCTACAAGCCAAAAGGATTCCCCCAGTTGCTCTTCAGTCATGAGCTCTGGGACATCAGTGGCTGGCAATTATCAGATTGCTGGTGGCACTTTGACATTACAGTACACCCAGGAGCAGGCGCGTTCTGCATGTGATAGTTGAAAGCATCTCACTGAGATTAAATTCAGTGTTAATTTGAAGTATTATTCAGTGTAGCAGGTCAGCAGCATGTAGTGGTGACATTAAAGTTTTGTATTACTAAATTTTCAGTGGAAATCTGTATTTTCTAAGGAATGTTTGCCATCAAATATTGCAAAAAATATTTTCCACGTTTTCCCAAAATTTTATATATTTTACTTCAAAGATTGGTTCTATTATTGCTGTTCTTGTGCTGAAAAGCATATACATTTTTCTTCTTGAAACTAATAACTATAGTAAAATGAATATGATCTCTGTTTTAATCTTAAGGGCATTATTTCTTTTAAAAGTAAGGGTTGATGATTTTTTCCCAGCCACTTAAAGCTTACAGCTGTTCAGAAATGTTTGGCTACTCTCAGTTGCAGGCACTTTGTGTAATAGACTTACATTAGCAGGGGCACATTGACCATTTGACTTGCTCTTTCAGTCTGTCCCCATTCTCTGTGCTTCACTGCTGCAAGACTGCAAGGTGTTTCTTATGACTGCATTATATTTAAAAACAAACAAACACAAACAAAACCAAACTCATACAAATAAATCTTGCCTACAAATAGGAACAACCACCTGTGAATGGATCTCCCAACTTGATAGTGCCTCTCCACTAACAGAGTGATATGAAGGATCCATAATAAAGCAGGCAAAATGGTATCAAACCTTTGTCTGACACTCATTGTGGTTTGGGTTAAATGTTTTAACTGCAAGAATGGCAGCCACTTGCAGCTTGTTATTTCTGTGAGAACATGCTCCTGTTATCTTTCAGTGGCGGAGGAGATAGCATGTGCCCCTAACATGTATATTTGCAAGATGAGAAGTCTAGTCTGTTGTTAATGTTATCACTGCTGTATCCTGAAATAGAAAACTGCAGGCAGAATGGATTGTGTTAGAGAATGGTAACCATAATAACCAGCAACAATCTGCAAATGATAAGCAGCTTCAGTGTTTAAAAATGAAATATAAATAGCTTTCTAACAGTTCCATGACATACTTTAAGACTTTACTGTTCCTTAAATTTAAGGTTGTTTTGGGGATCAAAGATTTGATATTTATATTAAGGAGACCTTCAATTAGTTGACATTGTTTTGTTATATACCTTTATGAAATTGAATTTCATCAGATGAAATGTTACTTACTAACCCTTTCCCAGATGTACACCATATGTAGAGGAAGATTACAAACATCCTACATGATGTATGGACTTTTATGTAAGGAGATGAATTTTAAATTCATGGCTAGATATAAAGACAGTACATTCAGAAAGGAAATTCGCAGTCTGCTGGAGTTGAATGCAGAGTGTCTCTGTGGTTTGGAGTTTGCACCATGTTCTGGGATGCTGCCCAGTGCTTCTGAAGTGAAAATCTAGGAAAAACAATATTGAGTAAACCTTTTAATAGTTCTAAACCATACTTTTTGGGGAGGTACTTTAAAAAGAAAGGAAGGTCTGTGTCACATCATTCCTCCACGTAACTTTACTTATGGATAGGAACAGCTAGCAGGAGCCTGAGGAACTCAGACTGAATTCCTTACCGATTGCAACAGGCTCTGAGTCTTTGCTAAAACAGTGTGGTGTTGTGCTCAGTGATAGCTCTTCTGGGCCAGTTTGTTTTCAATCTCCCTTACTGAGAGAGTCCTGCCATTTTCATAAAACACTTGGATACTTCTTAAAACACAGTCTCATTTCCTCTAACTATGGGGACAATGTGATTACTTGTGTAGTTCATTCAAAGAGTAGCTATAAGAACTGAAGAAGACATATTCTTCAAAATATGCCTAAGGAACAGGAAAGCCCAGGCTTTAGATCCTTCTGGTAGTCCTTGCAGCCTGGAAGGCCAACTGTATCCAGGGCTGCATCAACAGAGGGGTGGCCAGGAGGGAGAGGGAGATCGTCCCCCTCTGCTCCACCCTCAGGATGTCCCATCTGGAGTACTGCATCCAGGTCTGGGGTCCCCAGCACAAGAGTAGAAGAGCTAAATTTCACAGAAAAAAATGAAAAAATGACTTGCTGATTTTCAATTTAAGTAACACGGTGAAGCAGCTCTTCAGTGTTGGTGTGGGAGAGGGTAGTTTGGAAGTTGGGAAGTTGAAGAGAAAGAGATCTTGTTCTTTGGTCTCATATGAACATGTTCTGGAGTTTATTGCCACAGGTATATGAAAAACATAAATAGGATTACTGCCAAAATTCCCTTAGGAATAAATCACTCCTTATGTTTACCAGTAAATTCTTGTTGCTAGTTGTGCAAAAGGTTACAAGCTGTTGATGTTCTTCACTGGGACCTGAATATGAATCTGAATTAAGTAAGAGAGAGTCAATTGCTTGCCATTAGAGTTCTTGAAGGAAAAAATAGTTGTTGCTGTTGGATGCAAGTTGAAAGATTCTTGTTTATCAAGGAGCGTCTGTTTAGTCTATTAACCTTGACAACCGTGTCAGCAGTTTTTTCAGTTTGTTTTCCCAAAGGCACTGTGTTGAATTAGTATGATATACAGAGTTATTTTTAGTGTAGACAATTCATAGTAATGCTTAAAAGACATAGGTCAGAGTTTAAATACCAGAGGTAAAAGCTGTCCTAGACAATTTGAAAAGTCAATATGTCTAATCTTTGAAGATTAAAATTGAGGGATGGAATCACTAAAATACCATCATGAACTAAATATTTTTTATATAAGTTTGTTATGGCTTCACAGAATTCCTGAGGTAAGAAGGCACCTCTGGAGACAGTCTGGCCCAATCACCTGCCGGGAGCAGGATCAGCTAGGGCTGACTGCTCAGGGCCATGTCCAGGTGGCTACTGAATGTTTCCAAACATGGAGACTCCACAGTCTCCCTGGGAAACCTGTTCTAGTGCTCAGTCACCTGCACAGTAAAAGGAAAAAAAAAAAAATTCCTGGTATTTAAATGGAATTTCTTACATTTCAATTTATGGCTATTGCTTCTTGCCCTTTCACTGAGAATCCCCGAGAAGAGTCCAACTGTCTTCTTTACTTGCTCCCATCAGGTATTATTACACATGAATAGATTTGTATGTAAGGAAAAAAACTTGTAGAAACAATCAGAGCAAACAGTTTGCACCCATTGACACACCTACAAGTGCTTGCTTGCTCTTGGTAACAGATGTTTTGTATTGCTTTTGCTGTTCTGGATTCTGCAGATAAGTAAAGACTACTCTACAAGTAATTGTGCACATCAGAAAGCTTAAGAGGTGACTCATTTCATTCTTGTGACTTACTCCTCTTTTCAAACTGAAGTCTTGACTGTCATGACCAAACCTCCAGGCAGTTCATTTTCCGTTAGTGTGAAGTCTGGTCCTTAAGATGAAGACTGGATCAAGTTGTGTTTGTGTAGGTCTTTGTCACATCTTCAATTACGTGTCCTGCTGGAAAATACCAGTAGAGGAGAGGATCAATTCTACCTTGAAGCAGAGTCCTTAGCTTTGTTTCTTCATTTCTTTTTTTGCAGAGCTATTGTGCTTTGGATACTTTCTGCGTTTATCCCAGCTCTACTGCTATCCTAAAGTTGCTTTCCTGCTGAAGTCTCAATCCTAGACAATTTTTGGTAGTCTCTAATTGCTTGGTCAGCCAGTTCTACCTGGGCATCCCAGCCCTGGGTCAGCATCCTTCTGCCCTGCTCCTTGCTTACCACCTAGCTTTAGGCTAGTCAGGTACCCTAGTCATTCCTGTGCAGATCTTTCCAAATCTTATTGCATTCTGTGCTTACCTTGAACCATTTTATAGCCCAGTCTTAGTTTGTGTCTCCTGGCCTGGCTTTTAGTGTCTTGTTCATTTAGGTCACACTGCTTTCTTCCTAGTCTTGCACTGTTTTTTTGGCCTTCCCATTCCCACCACTTCTGCAGTCCCATTGCTGCCTGACTTCTCTTTCCAACCTACTCCTCTCCCCCATTTCCATCACTGTCCTTACTCTTTCTGCATGAATCCTGAGATTTTTCATCTGTACTGCCTTACTGCAAGGATCAGCACCAGAGAGATGCTGTCCTCCAAGTATTGGCCAGTCCCATGCCATCATGAGCCACTGGAGAAAGGATGCACAGCGAAAGTCCACCGTTGCTGCTTAGTCGAGAGTGGAGCACAGGTCATTCAAAAGTTGTTATAAGTTTGAATTTCCTCAACAGGGGGTGACACTTCTGCAGACTTTAATTCTTGAACCATAAAAGCTATGCACAGATTTGCTTTCTGAAGCCCTAAGATAGACTTGGGTACCTGTCATGATGTTTCAATTCAAGAGAGCAATGAGCAATTCAGCTTATTTACTGTCCAAGCTGCCAGACTCTGGCTGCTTGTACTGTCTGTAGTGAGAATCTCTTGTGACATGTAAGTCACTTATGGTGACAGACTGCATAAAGTCCTTCGTCTGTAGTGAGTGTATGTGAACTGCAGTCCCCCTGACCCTGATTTCATATTCATGCCCAAAGTACAGGAACTGATTAAACTGTTCAAAAATGATCACTGTGATTTTTAATACACAGAAAACAATATGCTTCCCTTATTGATGGTATTAGGAGCAGCTGTCACAGTCCTGCTGGTTTTATTTGTTGTTTTTTTGTTTGTTTTGTTTTTGGTTTTCCCTCCCCCCAGTTGCTCATAAGAGCTCTATGAGACAAGCAAAGTAATGGGTGATGACACTGGTTTTGCCTAGTATTGACAGGTGTGGTTTCACATTAAGAAGCTGTGTGGTAAAGCTCAGACCATTATGTCCAGACTAATAAGTGTGTGTAACCGCACTCTTTCAACATCAGTAGTGGCAACCGTCTTGGGTGAGTGACTTGCATTCCATTAGCAGTGTCTTGTAGGAATGGCACATGCTTTGTTTACTTGGTGAGAACACAATATTATATTATTTGTTTGAAGCATAATTTGCAATTGATGTAATGTGAAGTGACCACTTTGGCTGACAGATTAAACTACTGCTATTTTGTAAACATATGGCTGGAAGATAGTGAAATAAAATTAAATTGTTCTGATATCTAATTTGCACTTTCCAAGAGTATATAGCTTGGTTTTAACTCTGCCTTAGAATACCTACAGTAACTTAAACCGTGATTCATGAATCACATCACAAATAGTCTGCAGAGGACCAAAGGTCTGTTGTGACAGAGGAGGCAGGTTGAGAGATGTGTGCTGTAACTCACGCGAGGAAGTGGAGATAGGTGAGATCTATTTGAAATAAGGGGG